>NW_023339674.1:27152684-27153158 GCF_004916995.1 Morone saxatilis
AAAAAAAAAAAAAAAAACTGAGATGTTGCTTGAGATGAGAGATGTTTTTGTCAGTTCACAGTAAATGTGTGTGCTTGTTTTGACTTTTCATTGTCTTCAGAATGAGTTTGAACATCCATCAGGTTTTTATTTGAAGTCAAAGAACAAAGAGGATCAGCTCAGAGTGCTTCATTTTCATCTATCAGTAAGAGTATTAGCTCCCCCTGCCCTTTAACAACCTTTTTCATACACCTTATTCCACCAAGACTGCTTGAATTAGCACTTTAAAAGACCAGAGGCGGACAGTGGAGATGGTGGGTGTAGTTGTAAAGCTGCAGTACAGTCACCTCTGGGCTGTGTTTCGGACAGACATATCCTCTGTCTCCACAGAAACTGGCCAACTCTAAAGCACATACCTCAAGATTCATCAGTGCCAACCTGCCGTGTAACAAATTTAAAAACCGCCTGGTGAACATCATGCCTTTCGAGTCCACC
>NW_023339674.1:27153258-27157161 GCF_004916995.1 Morone saxatilis
TGTCCGTGTGTGTGTGTTTGTGTGTGTGTGTGTGTGTGTGTGTGTGTGTGTGTGTGGTGTCATGGTAATAAAGGAACATGTCACACAACAGTGTGGCTCATTGACATGTGTTCAGGGTCTTATAAAACAAATTATTATTTTAAAAGGGTTTAGTAACACAGTCATACATACAGCATCAGATGTCAGTACTGATATTGTCATATGTCAAATAAACAATCTCAGAGAAGCATTATCTTTCATGAAAAAGCAAGCACTAATTGGAAATACATTCCAGTGCACTGGAATGAGTACAAGGATGGGCTAATGAATTAGGACTTCCCCTTTTACTTGTTTTTTACAGTGGGGGTGGGTGTTCTCAGCTTGTTCTTGGCTGTCAGCACCTAATGAAGTCCCTCTGGGCACCCCCACCTAAGGGAGGATGGGGAAGGAGGCAGGGGTGTCCTGTAATTCCTCTCTAATTCCTGTTGCAGTAATTAAGAGTGCAGTGAGATACAGGGAGCTCTGGCACTCTCTGAGCCCAACCTTTAAAGTGCACAGTGTGGATTAGGATAGATTGGGGGGGGGGTCGTGATTATGATGATTAGTGGAAGTGTCCAATGACCTCTAGTATTCATTCACCTCACTGCCTGTGATGTAAAATAGAGAGTCAGACAGCAGGCTTACACCACTGTATCATTACCTCTGCATTAGAGAACTTCAATAGAATGGACTCCCAGCTTAAACCACTTATTATCTTTTAGTAGCACTCTGTTATGGATCCCTTTTGGAATAACCTATTAACTGGACAACTGTTAATTGGCTGTAAGGTGACTAATATTCTATTATTATTCTATTATAATACAACTTGCATTATATTTTTGGTTTGGTCATTGTTTCCATCAGTTACCAGTTTATCCACATTATTTAAACTGTGTTTCTCAGACTTTTTACGCCACATAACACCTTAGAAAATAGTGGAACAGGAAGATACAGTGGTGTGACCAAAGATGAAAAAATCTGAATGGATATTGTGAGTTAAATGAATTAAATGAAGTGGAGAGCAAAATTCAAACAAATATTGTTTTAAAAATGTAATGTTCCTGATTTAGATCTGAAAGCCATTGAGAACGGAGCTTTAATGAAACACCTTTTTAATGTTTTTGCATTTTCTGAATATCTTTTTAAAGCAGTGTTTCTCAAATCTTTTACAGCGTGTAACAAATAAATATCAGGCTCTCCCAAGTACCGTTATTATGACCGATGTTAAAATACAGCAGTGTAGGCCGACCCTATTCAACTACAGACAGTTCACACAGGAGGCAACTTTATTCTTAATAAGAAGATTATTTATCTTCAATTCAGTTTTATTTGTATAGCGCCAATTCATAACAGAAGCAGGTCTAGACCGAACTCCTTATAACATTATTTACAGAGACCCAACAATTCCACCATGAGCAAGCACTTGGCGACGGCGGCAAGGAAAAACTTCCTTTGAAGAGACTTTTAGAGACCCCAGCTATAGGTAGGTGGTCGTCTGCCTCGACCAGTGCTGTTAATAACCCCATTGCACAGGAAAAACTGTGCACTAAGGATGTGCATTTCACTAAGACTGTTGCGATATGCATCAAGATTTATTGCCAATACAATACAATACAATACATAATGGGAGTGGTGTAGTGCAATGTGATGCGATTTGATTCAATACAATATGATTCAAGGTGACACGATGTGATGCAAAAGATAGTGGCTATGCAACTCAATATGGTTCAGATAGTTTGATTTTATTTCTTTGGTTCTTCTTAAGCAGTTAGAAAAACAGTTTAGAGAGGAACCAATCTAAATAAGAAAGTATTAGTCACATTTACATTGGTCATATAACAAATAATTCAGATTTTACTGATGCAAAAATGTTTGAAACGATCCACCTGCAGTTAATTCCAAATTATATCCTAAGCACACTTTTTTAAACAGAGCAATTTCATCTTCAACTTTTTTGCCAGTGCACTGATGCAAATCAGTGACTCTTACCATCCCTAGTGTGCACACAACTACAGAAAGTATAGAAGGTCAACATTGAAACAGGAATATCCTCCAAATTATGGTCAACCTGCAAAATGTTGCTGAAACAGAGGCCAAATGACACCTGCTGCTCTGTGTGCGCCTAGGGGTCAATTACCTCATTATCTGTCCAAACTCATCAGGCTTTTTATCACAACATTACATTTCTTAGATATCTGAAATGAACTTTATGAGTACCATGTTATTATGACTGATAGGAATCGTGGCCAAAACTAGGAAAATAAACTAGAATTATACTTCCAAGATCCGGGATTGCACCAGGATGGAAATGCATTATTATGTTGTTGGTATCCACTCTGAAGCATTTGATTTAAGTTTAATGTTTTTTCTACCCCTTACTAGAAAAAAAAAGGAAAAAAAACATATTGAGTGTATCCAGGGCCTGATTTATCTTCTTCCTCTGTGCCATAGAGCTTAATTGTTGCAAAAACTACTTAAACCACATCAGTGAGCCACACTGGCAACTGTGGCTCACGAAATACAGGTGGTTGTTTACTAATTGCAGGGTTGATCCCTGGCTCCTCCTGTCCACATGTTGAAGTGTCCTTGACCAAAACATTGAACCCCAAGTTGTTCCCAATGGGACAGGCCAGTGGGTGACATGTTTCTTCATTACCATGAACAAACACAATCACATAGAAATATGATTAATTGTTAACATTAACTTAAGTACTATATATAATTCCAATTTAATAAAATACATTACATTTTAATTATTATCACATTAATCAATAATATCAGCAATATGCTTTAACAGTATAATGCATTATCTATTAAACCATTACTACTACTATTAATTTTCTAATATTTATTTCTTATACATTTATTCGCTGACATGAATTTCTAGTTAATATGCAGCATTGACTATAGATTTAACGATGTTAAAAGAACTCAAGAGGAATCTAATAAATGACTACTGTTATCACCATAATACACATATCACATAATAAGATATCACATATACGTCACTCAACTCTATCTTTCTTACTCCCAGGCTGTTGAACACCAACAGAATCGAGCCAACCTGGCTGGGTCCCAGACTCCCCAGGAATCCTTAACAAAAACCCATTCACTCGTGTTAATCAAACAATACCAACATTCTGGCTCAAAACTACTACAAACAATTTAACAGATAAAAGCTGGAAGAACGGTACGCATAGGAGTAACTGGTTTAATTTTCGGGCCAAAATAATGAAGTTATTTTTCTGTGTTGCTAATGTACTTGGAGAGATTTAGTCCAGGGTGGTCAGTAGGGGCCCAACAGCATATTTTTGCCTCTTAAATCCCTAACCCTGCTCCCTTACCAGTGACTGCCAATTTCACAACTGAATCTGTTGGCTTTAATTTTGCAAGCTTTATAGATGAGTAGTGGGTTTCCATTGCAGGTAAGAACTCAAAAGATATATTTTTAATTTTACAGTACATCTGTGATACATGTCCCCTCTCCCATTGTTTCAGGAAAAGTGCCATCAGTTGGCCTGCCGAGCGTCCTCTGCACGCTACCAGTACTTTCGTAGTGGACCCATGGCTGATTAACATGCCTCAGTACCAACATCCCGCAGAGCAGTCAACAGTCACACGACGCCAGGGTAGCTTTTCCTCAAGGACTCTGCTGTTGTTTGCGTTCGAGGCGGCAGCACGAAAACTGGCTTTCAAGGCTCTGCTCATTTTGACTGGAAAGGACACTCAGCTGTCACTGAGGCGCGCTATTTTCTATACAACGACGCAAACCTGCTTCGGCCAAGTGTCGTTTTCACCAGTCCTGTGCAGATTTCTCTTTCCATCTGTGTCTTTTTTAGCATTTTTGTGTATTTCACTGCACTTAAGCGGGAAGGATTTGGACCG
>NW_023339674.1:27157186-27163746 GCF_004916995.1 Morone saxatilis
GGACCGCACAATCCCCACACAGGCCACAGAGTTCACTGCTAGGGAGGAAGAAGCGCTGATTTGATCGATTTGTTCATGATCGGGTCTCTACATCTACGATGTACAGTATGCTTCCCCAAATTATACCAAAAATCTTCTACTATGCCCCATACACTTAGCATATGCTTTGGGGCTTGAAAACAGACTTTAGTGTCTTTTAGCAAACTACAGACTTTATAAAGTCTAACTAGTGGTTGGTAGAGAATCTACACTCAAATAAAAGTACAATTACTCTAATAAAAAATGACTCAAGTAAAAATTTGAGAAACCTACTCAAGTAAGCACCTGGTTAATAACATTAATATTACGTTAACTTAAAGGTCTAGTGTGTAACATTTAGGAAGATCTATTGGCAGAAATGGAATAGGATATCCATAATTTTTCATGAGTGTATAATCATCTGAAAATAAGAATTGTTGTGTTTTCGTTACCTTAGAAAGAGCTGCTTTCACTCCGCTTTGTCTCTGTTTCATCTCCACTTACCGCCATGTTTCTACAGGACTAGATGCCACTAAATCCTACACACTCGTCCTTAAACTGCTTTCTAACGCACACCAATTTAAAAGCCCAATGGACCTCCAGCTACAAGACAGATTAATGTCATTATCATAACATCAGATATTGAATAGCTAACTACAAGTTTATCTACAGTATGTGGAACAACTACCGGTTATCTTTTTTACATTTTGGTATAAAAAATGTCCAGATGTAGCCAGGGACTTTCCCTGGAAACTGCCTCTTGTTCTGGGTTTTGCTCGATTGTCATCGCATCATGGTAGAGACATAGGTGGCAAAAGTACACACATTCTTTACTCAAGTAAAGATACTTACGTATAAAAAGAATCTGGTAAAAGTAGAAGTTCTGATTCAACTTTTTGACTCAAGTAAAAGTGAAAAAGTACAGGCTCTGAAATGTACTCAAAGTATAAAAGTCAAAAGTACTTTCTTGGTTTTTCGGATGGACATTTCTACCAGTTGTTTCTGTTCAAAGGTTACTGAAACTTCAAACAGGGTCCCTTTCTAGTCTGTTCCGTCTTGTTACATGTTTTTGGTCACATTGCGTCTGGCATGCATGATATGCACCAAGCCGTGTAATGATGCAAAATAAAAATAAAATCAATAATTTCCCTCAAATGCATTAAAACTAAAGTAACAAGCCTGTTTTGAAAATGTAGTATAGTAGTAAATGTATGAGTAAAAGTAAAAATTACAAAACTACAAGTAGAGTAATTAAGTATTTGTATTTAGTTACTTGCAACCTCTGAGTGAAGGAGCTCCGGCACGCTCATTCTTTTTCCTGCTGACAATTTGGGGGAAAAAATTTGTTTTTTATAACTACAGATACCACATAACAAATACCCAAAAAGGATCATTCATGTAATCTTGTAGAACACAAGATAATAGGGAAATGGTGAGAAAAGTGTGAGGATATTATGACAGTCCCAATTTGTTTTATTTTTGAATTGCTCTTCGCAGTTTTGACAACAAATACATGTAAAATTATGTTAATTTTATGTCTTTATGTTAATGTGGTTTATTTTTCTTTGCTACTTTCTATCAACTTTACTTTGCAATTGTACCTGCTATATAGCTGTGTGGAGTTGCGTGTTCTCCCCGTGTCTGTGTGGGTTCCCTTTGGGTGTTCCGCCGTCCTCCCACAAAGACATGCAGGGTTAACTGGTGACTCTAAATAGCTTGTAGGTGTGAATGTGAGTGTAAATTTTATTTATGCACTGAAACTCGAACACTAATGCCTTGATTTTCAGGAAAAACTAATAATAATCATAGTAATACTTTACTCTTTGGTAACATGCAGCACTGGAATGGACTGTAGATCTGTGTGAGACTTACTTACAATATCTGTCCACTGTCCTGTGTGTTGGTTAGGATGGTCAGTCGAGGACCATCAGGCAGTTTCAGTTCACTGACTGGCCGGAGCAAGGAGTGCCAAAAACTGGGGAGGGATTCATTGACTTCATCGGCCAGGTCCATAAAACTAAGGAGCAGTTTGGACAAGATGGACCAATCACTGTGCACTGCAGGTAACACATAGAGTGGTACTGGATCCCATTACCATCTGCAGTGGTTTCTGTTTGCCATGCTCACCAGACATGAAGAACTGCTGCCTATTAGGTTTCAACATCAATCTCTTTATTCCCATAATCCCTTGTATTATGAGCTCTTTCCTTTAAAGCAGCACTGCAGTTGAACTCTGTGCAGTTATTTGGTGCCTCATGTGTTCATTTTAACCTAACAAAATAGTCAGAAGAGTGTTGAGTTAGCTTGTTTTTTCTGAAGTTCTGTTTGTATCCTTATATGCCTGTACAGAAGCAGTTGTCAAAGTGCTGACTCCATGTGTTACCGTCTGGATCCTGTTTTTAGTCTTTATTAGATCTGGCCTTCAGATGTATATTTGTATGTGAATTTCTAATGAATGTAATAATGTGTGTGTCCACCAGTGCTGGTGTTGGACGGACTGGTGTGTTCATCACCCTGAGCATTGTCCTGGAGAGGATGAGGTACGAGGGAGTGGTCGACCTCTTCCAAACCGTCAAGACGCTACGAACTCAGAGGCCGGCCATGGTGCAGACAGAGGTACGGTACACTGCCACTGATGAGAACGTCAATAAGAATAGAGTATGTTGGGGGTAAACACAATACAGCTGTAAAAATATTAACAGGTTAAACTGAATGGGTGATTAAAAAAAATACGAGGATGGGGTTATATTGTTAGTAATCATTACGCAGTGGTTTAGGCACTGTGTCTTACAGGTTTATGTATGGCTGTTGACTCATAGTGACAGGTGAGGGCGGATTCAGGTCATGTGATGTGACATACAACACTTGAGAATTGGTTATTGGTATTATAACAGCACACTGGAGCATCCCCCACATATACAGATTAAAACCTGTATATAAAAGCTGACTTTGAACCCCATTTTCACAGGACTAGTATTAACAGGGGACCTCATGTGATTTGGAAATTACCCCCACCCCAACATCTCTGTTTTATGTATCATGTAGAACATTATAGGATTACTATTATTACTGTGTAAGCAGCATTCTAAACACTGGTTGAGGTGGAGTGTATTTTAACTACTTCACCTACTGTTGGCTAGTTTAACAATGCATTGTATGTTACATGATGATCATATGTTTAGTATGTAGATCCTAAATCTGCAAATGAAGCAGTAACTACAGCTGTCAGATAAATGTGGGGGAATAGGAGGTATAAAGTAACATAAAATGTATATATTAAAGTAAAGTATTTTAAATTTGTACTTACAAAAAAACAGCTGGTGCGCCTGTGGAGCAGGGCTTCATACAGGAAATGTATTAAAGCAGACGTCGATCTCAAGATGAGTAAACTTTAGCTTCATTCAAAGAGGTTGAAACTGAGGTTACTTGGGTTTACCCCCCACTACACCCCTGCTCTGTAGCTCTCTCACAGTCCAACAGCTAGCTAGCCAACCTATTTACCAGTGTAGTAAACGGCATCAAAACGGGAAGGAATTGGTGAAGTAGTAAAGTAAAATATTGCAGATGCATACAGACAGAAGGGGCCTCAGGTCGTCTCTGCTTTCTACCAAGCTTTGAGGGGAAGCAGGAGGGAATCAACGCTCTACATTAAAGCAAAGTGGGAAGCAGAGTTACAGATTCAAATAACAGGAAGAATGTATGAGAAACAATGTACATCCAAAAACTCAATAGTACGTAGGCAATTCTGCTAGAACGATTTTCTTTTTCATACACCAAACATAAAAAACTTGCAGCACAACACTGTTGGAGGCTGTGTGGGAGCGTGGAGGCTGACCATTCACATATTGACAGGGACTGAACATGCATAAGGTCGTATTGGGAAAGTGTTAATGCAGTTGTTAAAAATATTTTATGTTGGGAACACTAAAGAAGATGTGATTTCTACTTAAAAGTTTTACTTGCAGCAAGTGTGTGAACACTCCTAAAAAGGGATAGTGGCTGGAAAGTGTGTACCTTATTATATTATTTAATGTTTTGATGTGCTGTTCTCTTTATATCTGTGTGAAAAAAATCAAATAAAATTCGGACTTCCCCATTGCAAACTGACCCAAACATTGTTCTTTGTCCCCAGGACCAGTACCAACTGTGCTACAGGGCTGCTCTGGAGTACCTGGGAAGCTTTGATCACTATGCAACATAACCCCACACAGAGAAGACACCCTCAGAAGAGTTCCGCGTCTCCTCTGAGCCACATCCACTCAGCTCCGTCAGCCCCTGCGGCCTGATGAGGAGGCTGCGAGGAGGACTGCTGAGGAGGTCACCGCAGCAGGAAACGGGAGATTACACTAGAGGGAAAGGGGAGGGGACAGGATGACCTCCTCCTGGACTGGTGCCATGATTCTGCCACAGAAACCCCCCACACACACATGCACACACACATACAAACCTCCCAAAAACCAACCCTTAATGACTTGTATTCACACCTCATTCTGATTCTTGACTGAATACTCCTGTCACTCCCCAGTTTCTGCCTCCTCCTATTAGCAAAAACTATTTTTCTGCTATTTTCATTTATATTCATCATTACTATGTTGTTCTGAATATTTAGAATTTATTTTGTAATCCCTTACACTGGTTATTATATGTCTTAATTGGTCTTTTTTTAAATGTGCTTATCTTTTTATTATTTTATTAGCACAAAGGAGATGTATTTTCAACATGCTCCGAGTTATTAATACAGGAGAGCGTATACTCACAGCTGCTAATAATTTGATTTTGTACCATAGATATGATACTCTAATGTTATCATTACTCAGTTGCTCTTATTTAGGGGGAAATGTGGGTTTTAAAGTTCAACTGAATGATCTAGCAAGCAGATCAAATAGAGAGAGATGTTTGTGAACCGCAGTATGAAATAAACCTATAAACATGCAAAGACATTTGAACTGCTAGCATGTACAGAGTTTCTTGTCAATCATTGTTGACTAATTTTCTCAAACCCCGCAGAGATCTGGAGACTTTCAACAAAAGAGATATGAAGCTGTCGGAAAGGTGGTGTGCACCATACTGTCAGTTCCCCTCTTAAAGTGGACTGAACACAGACAGCCTGTTCTTGAGACTTTTTGTGAAACAAGTGTGATCACATGCTCCATGAATGAAAAAAGGAAAGAATCCTTTATGACATCAGGCAAGACAACAACACTCCAAATTATGACAAAGTGTCACTAAGAGCATTGGACCAGGACACTGGATATGCAAATGTTGTTTTAGTTGTATCCTTTTTGGACAACAACAGAGTTCCATGGCACAGAGGAATAAGATCTATCAGGCTTTGATACACACACACACACACACACAGTACTTGTTAGTAGATACATTCATTGTTGAATTGAGTCTGAACCTGGGATTTGTTAACATGGGAAAAGCTTAGAATATCATAGTGGTATCATCTGGTTTTTGGTGCTCATACTCATTTCACAAAAAGTCCAGACATTGTGTTGATACAAAAATAGCCCTAACTGAGTACCACCATTACGTCATGGACTACATACACTGCACGCAACATGACTGACATCATACAGGAAGTGATTTAGTGATCTGCACACATTTCTGACTTTCCCAATTATCTTACAACCCACACCTTTCTGTTTGCATACATGGCTTTACATAGACAGGACACAGATACACTGGATCCCCTTTCATACAATATTACAGCTCAACTATTTTATCACTGTGTTGCAGCCGGACTAACTAAGAGCAGCATCAGTGTTCAGTGGTGGATCTCTGAGCTTTTCACTGGATGAGATGACAAAGTGAGGTTGTGGGTGAAGATTCATTTCACAGAGTCACGCTGTAGGGGTCCTATCTGTTGTATACATGATCTGTTTTCTATTTGTTAATAAAAAACAGAGAAAATGTCTTGAAAACCTTGATGTTAATAAAGTTATATAATTGGGTTTTTAATAAAACACTTGTGGAATTCTTTTACTTCTCAGCCCAGTGAGAATGTGGTGTGAGGTGACGCTCAGCGGACCCAGAGATTACATTTATGCATGTTGTAATGAGCTTAGAAAGACAGACATTTTACAAACGAGTCCTGCGAGACTATACGTTGTGCACAACGGGAACACATTCCTGATCCTGAGGGACATTTTTTTATATTCCTGAAGGAAAGATTTCTAATGCAAACGAATCAGTGTTATAATGCAGTGCTGGAAGAAGTATTTAGATCCTTTACTTAAAGTCCCTACAAGTTGATTCTGGCGGTCCCTGTGGACAAAAGCAGTAGTGTTTCCACCGCCTCCTTTCATTGATTTCCAGGGGAATCTGACCAGTTGGCAGACATTAAGAATAACTACACAGAAATAGACAATTTTCTCATTAACGGTATTTTGTTTTTGTAGGTCAGTGGTTCCCAACATGGCTCCTACACTGCTGAACTTCATCCAAATCGTTCGTTTTACACAGACTTCCTGCAGTTATTGTGTTCACTGTTTGGGTTCATTGTACAGTTTATCAGGTATTCTATACTGTTAATATCC
>NW_023339674.1:27163846-27173141 GCF_004916995.1 Morone saxatilis
CACTTAGTTTACTCAATGATAGAAAAGGGTCTTCCTTAAGGACACAATGTTGGAAACTACTGGTATAGGTCATACAGGCATCAGTATTAAATTAAATTTCATGGAGTTAAAAAAAAAGTCCTGTATTTTAAAAAAAAAGCTCAATTTTTCATTATCAACTAAATGTGTTTAAAGTATAAAAAGTAAAAGCACTTATTATTCAGAATGGTCTTTTGCAAAGTCTGAATACTGATTTAAATGACTGTGTATAGCAGTAATATTATATAGCTTCATTCGTACATATAGTTTGACTGAGAAACTTCTCACAATTCCTGTCAGACCGGAAACCCGGTGCAGCATTATTTATCAGCTGTGCTCTCCACTCTAGTGTCCGACGCATGGTCAGGAAAACAGGGCGTTAGGATTGGCTGGGGGACTACGGAAGCCCCTCCCACTGAGCTCCATGTAAACAAACACACACTGGGCATGCGTCACTGGAATAATGGAGGACTGTTTTTTCTACCCGGACTGATGATGTCTGTATTTCTACTCTACTAGCTGTGATCTGAGAAAATAACAACTCGTCGACATTTCAGCGTGTGTGAGTAGATGTTTGACACTTTAGAATGAGTTTGTTTGCAGAAAAGTAGCAGTAACTCTAGGTTTGTGCACGAGAAACTCACGGTCAGCAACAAGCCATGTTTGCTAGTTGGTTAGCTGAGAGCGGAGGCAGCTGTCAGATCTCAGTCCGCTACTCACAGCGTTAGCAACCGCTCCTGCTTTCAGTGAATTATTACCGGGGCAACTCGCATTGTCTGTACATGTTGGTTACTTGCTGTTTACCCCTGAATATGAAAGAGGTTTGGTTTTTGTTGACTACACTTTTAATTCCTGAGACGCAAAGCAAGCTATCTTGCAGCTAGCATGCTAGCTAACGGACTAGCTAAATATTTTTGCGAGGAGCAGCGCTGTCAGTGGGCCACAGTGTGTGACTGACGTGGTAATCAGCCAATCCGAGACTGAGGATCAGAGCTAATCAGTATTGTATCCAATCACTGTTAAAGGGCGCCTCCCCGAATCTTTTCCGAATAACGTTTAAGTCCGTAATGGAGTTTTCACGGTGTGTTGCCCGTTAGCTAAAAGTGCATCTTCTCGGCTGGTTAACTGGAATCGAAAAGTTCTCTGTAATGCACATCCCGTAAGTTAAGTAGTGAACGTTAGTCACATTGGAGGGCTATGAGATAAGTCTTTAGTAGCATAGCTAGAATCCCAGAGGGAACTTTGGTAATTGGATATCCGTATTTCTTTGGATAAAGTTGTTCTGTTTTCACAAATACAACAAAGCTTTCACGAACCAGTGGCGGATCTAGAGACGTATTGTGACAGGGGGCAGCTCTAGCACATGAGCGTCGTTATTTTTCAAATAATAAATGAATGTGTTAAATTTGAAAGCGTGTGACACCAAACTGGGGGGGCATTTGATCCATCCCTGGTTTAAAAAATGGATTTCAGGTATAGTGGCTTCTGTTCTTCTTACGTGGTCTGGGGTGGATAAATAAGGATTTGCAAATCTGGAGCAGGCGTCTGCTTGTTAATCTTAATATGATTGAGGGCCTGTTATAATGTGTCATTTTGTCCTTTTTACAGCTCTTACAGATTGACTTGTTAACCCAGTCCAGGTTTGAACTAGGTGTAGACTGGATGGAGAACAAGCTGTGAAATCCCCCTTTACTGTCAGGTGTTGACACAGAAATAACTGATGCATAACAGGTCCCAAGCTCAAAGAGTTGAAGAAGAAACTGCTCTAAAGTGAGTCAGACACTGTCAGACATGTAACCTACATGTTTTCATGAACATTATGTCCATGTTTTCCACTACTCAGAGTCGAGGTGGAAGGAACGACAACCTCAAGATGACCACAGACCCGCCAGCCCAAAACCTGGGCACCAGGATAATGACGTTCAGCCCCTCCAAAGAGGAGTTCAAGGACTTTAGCCGGTACATTGCCTACATGGAGTCACAGGGAGCACACAGAGCTGGAATGGCAAAAGTGAGTAGGGTCTGTCGTACTGACTAATTATTTCTCCTTAAATGAATAATGTGTATTACAGCTTATACTGTATGTAGCTGGAGTAATGCTGTTTAATAATAAAATAGGGCGTCATTATTAGCCATGCTGCTTGGCTCAGTAGTCAGTAGTTCATAGTAATTAGCCAGGCACATTACCTGAACCACAGAAAGAGAGTAGCAGACACTTGTTTGGAATCTTAGTGTTAATGTATTTATTATTTTATTTTATTTATTGTTTATTTGTAAAGGGACAAGTATGTAGCATAAACAAATGCCACACAAGCATTTATAGCCTAAGATAATTTGCAGTTCTTGTCCCTAGATCAGCCTTTTAAAATACTGCAAACTCAACAAATACACCGTGTGATTTTAGCACTTCCTGTGGCTGCTTCACAGTAAAGCCTTCCAAAGTAGATCATTTCTCATGTCTTTTACTGTTAAATAACAGCACACATTGTTAAGGTTGCTGGGGTGGTTGCACGGGTTTTAACTGAATGAATCCACAATGTGTCAGTGTATCAGTGGGATTACTCGTACTCTAATAGATCACATAATGTACATCTCTACGGTGCTAATTCCATTATTTAATCCAGCAGTTCATTCTAATTGCATTTACTTTGCCATTTTTTCTATCGCTGTTAAGCTATTGTCAGAGGAACTCAGCACTCCTTGCAGGTCTTTCACATTTAAAGCCTACCAGGAAATGGACAATTACAGTACCTGTTGTCTTAAAATATTTAGGATAATGTTCAAGTACTCACCACTCTCAGCTTCTCTTCTCGAAGAAAATAGCTGTTTTCACTCTGTCTGTCCTGTTCTTCTGTTGCAGGTTATTCCACCTAAAGGCTGGAAACCCAGACGAACATACGATGACATCGATGACCTGGTTATTCCTGCTCCCATTCAGCAAGTGGTGACGGGCCAGTCAGGACTGTTCACACAGTACAACATCCAGAAGAAGCCGATGACCGTCCACGAGTTCCGCAGAACCTCCAACATGGACAAGTCAGTTTACTAACTGCAATGTTTCTCACACAATGACTGAAGGATTAGAAAGTAGACAACCTACTACTGTGATTTAAATAAGCCTCTCACCTTGAGTACTAAACGAGCTAATTCCTTGGACTTAAAATGGTTTTTCACTCAATATCTCAAAACATTTCTCCCTGTAGGTTTTGCAACCCCCGATACGCAGATTTTGACGAGCTGGAGAGGAAGGTTTGGAAGAACCTGACCTTCAACCCACCTCTTTATGGGGCTGATGTCAGTGGAACGCTGTATGACCCAGTGAGTGGTAATGGGTTGCATAGATCCACCAACTGGAGCTTCTGTCAGTTCATTGTGTTACAACACACCCTTCAGCTTAATGCTCACAACCATCTCTGTGACTTCCAACCTCTTCTGAATCTCATCTTTACAGGATGTGACTGAATGGAACATCGGCCGTCTCAACACCATTCTGGACACTGTGGAGAACGAGAGCGGGATCAAGATCAAAGGAGTCAACACACCGTACCTCTATTTTGGCATGTGGAAGAGTGCCTTTGCGTGGCACACAGAGGACATGGATCTGTACAGCATCAACTACCTGCACTTTGGAGAGCCAAAGTCCTGGTACAGACACACCCTCACACTGCTGGACAGACACACGTCACACATTGTTTCTGCTGTTCAGCTTCTCACTGCTGCAACATCTGTTTTAATAACCTAAATGTCAGATTTCAAAAAAACGTATGTGTCTGTATGCAGACATACAGCTGCGTGCAGATGCAACAATGTGAATGAAAAACATCTCACAAGATCACTGATTGTGAGATAATGAGATACATTCTTCTATTCCTCTTTAATAACAGGATTTCAGTGCTTTACAGACAATTTACCCAAAATACCCTGGAAAGTGATGAAGATAAATCTGCAATGATTAGTCCCTTAATTGAAATGTTATTAATATGTTTATAGTCATTCACGCACACTAAACATTATTTTGGAACATTAACTTATTTTTTTCCTTTCTTTTGTCATTAATAATTGCAGTTCTGAAATTAATAATCCTCAACTATTTTGATAATCGATCATTATCAACCAATCATTTTCCCAGCGTAAATTGTAGAAATGTGAACATTGTATTAGTATTAGACTGTTGGTTCCCCTTAAACTCATTTGTCACTATTTTATGACATTTTATAGACTTAACGATTAATCAAAGAAATAATGGGCAGGTTAATCTATAATGACATTGTTAGTTACAGCCCTAGATATTTGTTGATGAATGAGTTGGTGGTTCCAGCCAATGACAATAACGCTGCAAAAAATGATGACCTTTGTGAAGATGGGAATGTTCAACTGTATTTATGAGGAGTTCTTTTTCTCTGTAATTATTACTTACAATCTGTCACAGTCATCATTGTATTTGATATATTTGTGCTTCTGTTGCTCTTCAGGTATGTTGTTCCACCGGAGCACGGGAAAAGACTGGAACGACTAGCCAAGGGTACGTCATGGGTTCTTGCGGAACTTTAGTTACAACAGCCACTCAGCACATTTGTCTCTTCATCTTCATCTTGACAATGAAGATGCGACAAGTCACTTCATTCCTCACTCATCATGCTCAGTGGTTTGAAAGAGGAAGTCAAAACTGCTTTCAGTCACCTTCTAGGCTGTATGGAAAGTACCTCCGAAACAGCAGTTATGTTTAGATGTCCTCTTTAACACAACACACTGTTGGTTGTTGTTGTTGATGTTGATTATTTCCTGTATTTCCAGGTTTTTTTCCAGGGAACGCTCAGAGCTGTGAAGCCTTCCTTCGCCACAAGATGACTTTAATTTCACCCTCGATCCTGAAAAAATATGGCATACCGTTTGAGAAGGTGACCTTTCATTTACCTTGTGTTGTGCTCATGACATTATGGAGAAATACAGTAACGTCTCTTCTGTGGGTTTAACAATTTGATTGATTATTATTAAGGTGACACACACCAGGCGAAAACATCTTTTTTCAATTTTGAGATTTTTGGCTATTTTGCTTCCATATCAACCAAAATACACATTTGAGGGTTTATTTGACTACACAAAACTTAGTATTATATAATGCCTCATTTGCATTCATATGCTCATTAGTTCATTAGTTTATGCTATTAGCCTGTGGTGTTTTGCAAAATGTACTCTGAGCCAGAAATCTCCACTCCGGCAGCACTTACGTACATTATTCCTGTCTGTATTCTGAAGGTTTTTACAGAAAGCTTTATTCATATATCATTCATAGCCTCATTAAAGCACATATTCCTAAAAGAAAATAGATTTTTTTTTATGGCTGTTGACAGTATCAGAATCAGAAATATTTTATTGATCATGGGGGAAATTGGTTAGAAGTAGACAAGCAGGAGCCACTGCAACATGCTGCATGCGCACTATGACTCGAGATGTCTATAATTCCCTCTGTTAAAACTTCTGACTCTAATATGTCAACAAAATCAGACAAGAATTCTGAATTTTGGCTTTATCTACTGTTCAGATTTCTGTTCTGGGAATAGCACAATTTAATTAGATAATGCCTCATTTGCCTATTTGAACTTAAAATCCCTGAAAAACTTGTAATACACAAAAAATAATAATGGTCTAAATGCAGTGGGGAAATTTCATGGTGATATCTATTAGTTAAAATGTTTCCCTATTCACCTGTAGTGTCTCTTAAATAATGATGAGATGAAAAAGTAGTGGAAAGTTTCAGCTCTTGTAATTATGTTGCTCTTATATCCAGGTCACCCAGGAGGCTGGGCAGTTCATTGTGACGTTCCCATTTGGCTATCACGCTGGCTTCAACCACGGATTCAACTGTGCTGAGTCGACCAACTTTGCCACCCAGCGATGGATTGATTACGGCAAACAGGCCACACTGGTACACAGAAACATAATTTAAACAGCTGTGAATGTTAATCCAGGGGTTTTGGTAACACACAAGACTTACTCTCCCACCTGTAGTCTTTTTTTGTTGTTTTAGTTGTGATCCACTTTATGTTTACACTGACTTATTTACCATTCCTAATAAGCAGTTGGATTTAATTGTAGATCTTTTGAATTATTGCCAAATTCACATATCTGTCATCATCAAATCTTGTATCATCGTCAGTAGCTTCACTGTCTGAGTCTGACTGGAAGCAAACTGAGACCCTCCTTTTAAAATGGCCTTGGTCCTGTTGTTGTACGCACAAGAACTTGATTTGTACACCAAACTAAATGAACATTGCATTGTTTTGTACTGCTTTGAGTAGCAGAGTCCAAACCAAACTAAAAGTGTTGATCTTTGTATTCCTCCCAGTGTTCGTGCCGTCAGGACATGGTGAAGATTTCCATGGATGTGTTTGTACGCAAGTTTCAGCCTGATCGTTACAAGCTGTGGAAAGCAGGGAAAGACAACGCTCCCATCGACCACTCCAAACCCACTCCGGAGGCTGCTGAGTTCCTGAAAGGAGACAAGACTGAGCCTGTGAAGAGTCCCAGTGAAGCTGGATCTGAGGAGCCCACTACACCAGTCCAGGAGGACAAAAGGTCTGGATTTACACTAACACTTCTCTTACACTGTCATTCACTGGTTCCTCCACTGTAGATGCGACTTGTAGGCCATTGACAATCCATTTATTGTTATGAAATACAAAATACATGAAGTTTTACTCAAATCGTTCACATTACGTAGTCATAAATTACATAAACACAAGTCAGTTATTTTAGTCAAAAAATGAATGAAATGCCTTCACTCCAGAGGTGTAAATTAGGAATCACTTTGCTGATTCAAACTGTTTTATGGAGTTCAGTTTAATGATTCGTGGTCATTGACTATGTTATGTGTTCACCTTTTTCCTAAGCTAAGCAATCACACCTCTGTTCAGAATGTACAAAAGTAAGTGAACGCATCAGTGTTCAGACCATGGCAACAATCAGTTCTGATTCTGAATGTCTTCAGTTCAGTAGGACGTTCACAGTAGGACAGTAGGAAAACAACGTGTTTTTTACACAGTAAAAAGGAGAAAGTACGGTGTTTGACATAAAAACACAATGACACTTCTTAACATACTTAAAAACACATTGAGAAAACAGGAAAAACAAGTGGATTTTTAGCCTGGATGTAAAACATTCAGCGGTAGAAGCTGATGTAGAAGGAGGAAGGCTCAGCTACAGAAAAAGCACATTTACACCTTAAACAACATATGACCTCAGTGTGCTAGGAGGAGTTGGGCATGTGATCGTTCTGACATATGCTAGAGTAGAGTAGTTGCCTTCAGTTCAGTACTAAACTAGCCTATACTCTACAAGCACTAATAAGATTAACAGCTCAGCAGCCAACTATTTGTGACTGTTATGACATTATGATTGTTTCTGTAGCTTTTGCAGTCTTTTAATAACCTATAAATGAACCACAGTGACAATGGTGATTCAGGAAAGTCAGTTCACTTCAAACATTCTCTGTTTCACTCAGAATTGTTGCCTTGCTGTCACTAGTTTAATGTCAAACAGTGTTTCCCTTTGAGTCCTGTTGGACATGTTTTTACTGATGTCTCTCATGCATCAGTCCAAAGCCTCAGACTGGAACAAAGCGTCAGCTTGAAGCTATTAAAGCCTCCGAAGACATCAAACCTGAGCTTACCATGAAGGAGACTGAGGAGGTGGAGCCAAAGAAAGCCAAGCTGTCACGTAAGGAGCCTCCGACTAAAGTCCCCATCAAGCCAGATAAAGGTACAGCACAGTTTGTAGTTTTTACCAGCTTTTGAGATTTGTGTTAACCAAAAAAATAAGTTTACTCTAAGAGTAGAAACTAATCTTCAAACCCTAAGAAAAGGTTTTTTGAATAACAGTATGTTTATAATCATAGCTTTTAGAGCTGTGTATTTGAAAGATTCTGGTGATGCAATACGTATCACAATACAGGGGTTACAATTCTACACATTGTGATACTGTAAGCAAGGTGATTTGTGTGCCGGGCTGGCAAGCTGCTGCCCAGCCTGAGGCTCCCTCGCTGCCGCCCGCCTCCTCGGAGCCAGGGGTCCGCCGCCTCACTCTCAAATGGCCTCCGGTAGGACCGATGTCTGCAGCCGACACCGCCGTTCTTCTCTTCTTTTTGAAGGGCTCGTCTGTTTTGAAGTTTCTTGGTGCTGGCTTTTGACTGGGGACTTAGTCTGCACTTGGTGGTCCTCTCTCCTTCTTAGGCTCCAGCTTGATTTTACATGTGGTCTGAAAGCCAATAACAGCAAATGGATAATACATTAATTGGCAACTTTTGAACTGAAGTGTGTTACATAATAGAGCTGCAACAATTGAATGACAAACGGCTTTAAATGATCGACTATTATAGAAATAGAACAGAATCAACTTGTAGTGCACATTAACCATATATATCATATCAATCCACAGTGCACTCCTAAGTAAGAGAAGCAGTGGGCAGCCACTGTACCAGCCACCCAGATCTAAGCAGTGTCGTGGTTTAAGGAGAACTTGACAGGAGAACTACCTAACCATTTTTTCTGATGGGAGGGGGAACCCACGCAAACATGAGGAGAATTGTGGAACCTCACACACAGGAAAGACCACTGACCCCTGTGACTGCTGTAATTTAATCACCAAACTATTTGTGATTAATTGATCAATTCTTGAGTCATTTTTAATGGTCCAAATTTTTGGAGGAAGTAACCTTGGGTTTTTGGGAAACATTTAAATAGTTTTCTGACATTTTACGGACCTAAACCATTGATTATCGAGAATAAAAAAAAACAAACAAAAAAAAACAAAAACAAACAGATTTCATCAATAATAAAATAATTGTTAGTTGCAGCCTATGTATATTGTTTGTTTCTAGACAAAAATTGCACACAAATGTCATAATATCTCTTTTATGTCCCTCTACACTACCATACCAGGCTGGGCACAACATTATTTGTTATCGTTACAAGTAATCTCAAGTTCCGCAGATTGGAGAGATTTTTGACAATTTAAATAACACAGTAGTTCTTTTTTCAAAACCTTGTCCTTTGGTCCACTGTAGAATTACTTATGTTCTTCCTCCAGAAGATATAACACCAAAAATACTTTGGTGTTATACAAATTATATTATTTCAAGAAAAAAAAAAAAAAAAAAAAAAAAAAAAAAAAAAAAAAAGGTAATCAGGTCAAAAAGGGGCAAAGAAAACCAAATGCAAGATCCAACTGCATTTGGTTGCAATAAAATTCTCCTGCATGTTCATTAAAAGGAAAAGGCAAT
>NW_023339674.1:27173241-27180887 GCF_004916995.1 Morone saxatilis
ATTACATTACTTATGATCAAAAAGTAGCGACTCAGGCAAGTGCAACAACACCAGACATAGCAAGCAGCTAATATTACTGACTAGTCCAACAGCAAGAAGGCCAGCTCACCATCGGTCTGCAGCCTTTTATTTCACCAAGCTCTTAACAACCACTAAGTCCTAAATTTACTCTTGTACAACAGCTTCTCTCTCCTTTTCTCTTCTTAGCTTCTTCCGTGTCCTCTTAGGTCTCTTTGCCTCTGCTATTAGCTGTTTCCACAGAAGCTGCTGAGCCCAGTTACATTGCCCGCTTGCCTGGCTACTGCTCTCCGTCAGTATCCCTACCCCATCCAAGGCTTTGAAAACATCCTCCTCCTGGTGGTCCAGAGCTGCTGTGCTACCAGTGTGAACCCCAACACTTCCCTGGTGTTCTGAGAACCCAGTCCCGGGCATTCAGGGCAGTACGGCTAAGCTAGTTAGCTAACAGCGGCTACATTTGGCAGCAGCTAGTTTACTGTCCATCAGAAAACTCTAAATTTACAAAGAGTTGAGGCGGAGCAGCTGGAGGACATCAGAGAGAAAACCAGAAAACATTTCCTTCATCAAATATGATACAGTTTCACCAAAATCACTGACATAGTTGGTGGTGTGTTCACCTGTGTGCTCACTGCCTCAAACAACTACAGAACACCTAAAGACAAAATAAAGATGGTAAATACTCACTGTGATTACTTATGTGGAGCATATATTAGGTCGGTAAGCAGGAATGTAAAACTACCAGTGTGGTCTTTTTGAAAAACTTCCAGCCTGAATGTTGATCCTAACAGTAGCTGTGTCTCTCCAGCAGGTGGCAGAAGAGGTGGCTGAAGACGGAGAGCTAGAGAGTGATCTAGGGCAGCTGCCAGGCCACCATCCGCTCATAAAGGATGGCATGAGTGATGAAGGTCTGTCTGCTACAACTTGAGGGGGATGTCGCAGTTAATATGGATGCCCAACATGTAGAAAGGTGTTACCTGTAGTCGCTATTTGATCTAATTGTTTGTGTTAACTTTGCCGTTGTGCTTGTCTATGCCTCAGAGGCTCCACAGGAAGCACCCCCGGTAGAGGAGGGTGGTCTGGAAGGGGAGAGCTGGGCCAAACCTCTGGCCCACTTGTGGCAGAGCAGACCTCCCAACCTGAAGAAAGAGAGGGAGTACAACCAACGCATCGGCTCAAAACCTCCATACTGCTCCATCTGCATGCTGTTCCACATGTACCAGCAGGTGATCTGCACCACAGCACACTCCCAGCACCAGTCACCCCCGACCTCAATTGAGCTACACCAGTATATAGACAAAGCATTATAGAGAGCAAAAATGTCTTCTGTGCACAGAAATGCCTAAATAGTGCTCAACATAACATTGATAATGTCATCATCATCTCAGCATTTTTAACAAAAAGTGTGCCGTCTGTGCTGTCTGTCAGACTGAATGTGCAAACAGTGTAGACGGTCCTGTCATGGTGGCTGTTGGGCGGATGCGGACCAAACCTCTGATCCCAGAGATGTGTTTCACCACCACCACAGAGGAGGACTCTGAATGCGAGGAGCAGCCCGTCACACCTCACCTGGAGGAAGACGGAACCAGCCTCCTCATCAGTTGCTCTCAGTGCAGCGTCCGGGTTCATACCAGTCAGTACACACACACACACACTCTTGGTCGCAAATATGTAACACAGCCTGTATGTGCATGAACAGAGTATGCTCACAGTAACCCACTCAACTTTATTGGTCTTATTTTCTCAATCTTCTGCTCTGACTAACCACTGCCTGAGGGTGGCAGCACAGCTAACAGACCTTCTTATAGACACACTACAGCAGCGTGTCAGACTGTGTCTTTGTGTTTGTATATTCCAGGCTGTTACGGTGTGGATCCAGCCAGTGTGAGCAAGGAGTGGAAGTGTGCGCGCTGCAAGGCTAACGCCATGACTGAGGTCAGTGAAATCTCCCCAGTGGATTTACTCCACATGCTGCCTTGTTGTTTAATTGGAGCCTTCTTGGGGTTAAGTGTCCACTCTAATGGTCCACAAAAACTGATCTACATCTCTTGTTCTTCACAAAAAATATCCCAAAATATATTAAAGAAATTACATGAACAATTGTATCTGTCTATAAATCTATATAATTGTGATGAGTCTGTAAAGGAGTCAAATAATGAGTGCAGAGAGGTCCTGCACCCAGCACATGTGGTACTGAGATACATCACAGCAGTTGGCATTTGGTATTCTGAAAACAATAACTGCAGTTTATAAATGACTATCCTCTGGAGTTTCAGATGGAACACGTACTGTTATTTGTGTTGCACTGTAGATGTATATAACAACATAAAACAGCCATAAGTCATATATTAAGCTGTTTGGCCCACATTAACGTGAGCTTGGCAAAGCTCAGTGGATATTCAAGAATGTATAAAACCATAGTTCTATGTTAGCCGTTGGTATTTACCTCAAACACATTTCCACGCTAGTGTAGCTGTAGTTATTGGTTTTGATACTGGCTGCAAATAAAATGTACTCTTAGCTGACTGCTACTAGCTACAATAATGGCTAATTTTGCTCTTTGCTGTTGGTGATTGATGATCACATGTTGTTTCTGCAGAATTGCTGTTTGTGTTCGCTGAGGGGCGGAGCCTTGCAGAAAGCCAACAACAACAAGTGAGTTGTTCTAAAATTATGCTTTTCCCTTTCCCAATGCCTCTGCAACATCTGTACTTTGAGATTGGTTCTTTATGCTTGAGCTGGAGAACATTTACTTATTCAGCTTAAACTGGTTTAAAGGGCTAAGCTGCCTTAGCCTTAAAAATCAACCTGTTTTTCTTATGCTGTATCTTTTAGCTAACAATGGTGAAAACAAGTATGTGAACAAGTATCTCCAAAGCCATCAGTTGTATTTAACAGGAATCAGCTGTCAATCCATCAACAGTCACATTGTGGATAAATATCATAAAGGGTGAATGAGGTTCCTGGAGGACCATAGAAAAGAATGAGGCCTGTAAGCCATATCAAACAGTACTTAAATAACATCACAATAGCACACAACAGAAGGACCAGAAACTTCTAAAATCATTACATTACACTCCCTGTGAATAGAATGTGTGTTTGCGTGTGGCCAAATTTAGTTTCATAGTGATTTATAAAACGGACAGAATAAGCAGCTTACTGCTTGATATGAAGCTTGTGTGTGTGTGTGTGTGTGTGTGTGTGTGTGTGTGTGTTGCAGGTGGGGGTACATGTGCTGGGTGTGCAGTGCTGTGCTGGGAGGCCACGCTTTTGTCAACATCACTGAGAGGGAGTCCTGTGGATTTAAGTGGAATCCCTCTGCAGAGATTTAAACTGGTGAGGGACACTCCCACTTATACTTTGGATGAGCTACTGTTGCATTCTCAATTTAAAGCTGGTATTCAGGTAATGTGGGAGCGGCATGAACAAATACAGGCAATAAGAACCTGCTCCGAGAATGTACATGTACAGCACCATCCGTACACCAGTCATTTTCTTCCCTAATTACCTGAATGTTGATTAAATATGTATTAGACACATTGAATAACAGGTGTAGCCTACTAGATTTGGCACATTTAACACATTTTGGCTTTTTAACAAGCTTATTGATCCAAATACTGAAAGTCCAGACAAAATGCAAATGGTACTGTTGGGTCTCTGTAAATGTTAAAGGAGTTCGGTCTAGACCTGTTCTATTTGAAAAGTGTCCTGAGATAACTTCTGTTATGAATTGGCGCTATACAATAAAACGAATTGAAATTTAATTGAACACAAAAGTCACTGTTCTTGGTAGAGCAGGAAATATTAAACTATACTGAGATGGTCAAATATATCTCAAAACTTCAGGTGTAAAATGTGGGACATTTCAGGTATAAAGGCTCAACTCAAATTAACACTGGTCCTTGTGTGTTAGCTTCACCACCACTGATTCATTTGAAATGCGCTGCGGACTCCTGTGTTTTAATCTCTGACAGAAATGTTACTACTGTAAGAAGCGGATGAAGAAGGCGTCTGGCTGCTGCGTACAGTGCTCTCATGGCCGTTGTCCCACCGCCTACCACCCCACCTGTGCCCAGGCTGCCGGAGTACTCATGCAGCCAGATGAATGGCCCTTTGTGGTCCACGTTACCTGCTGTCGACACAAAGGCCCCACTCAGATTGAGGTAAGGAGCCGCTGAGGATCCGGTAAACTCTTCTTTAAGGGCGCACTGTGAACTAGAGATGGACTATTAACACTTTTTCACAAGCATTGTCAAGCATTGTATTGTTACATTAGACTGCCCCAAGGGTCAGAATACTGAAGCAACAATGTAATGTCCCGTGTCTCCTCTGACAGCGCAATAAAGCCGCCATGCATGAGCTGACTGTGGGACAGAAGGTCATATGCAAGCATAAGAACGGACGCTACTACCAGTGTGACGTGGTGCAGCTTTCTAAAGAGACCTTCTATGAGGTTAACTTTGACGATGGTTCCTTCAGCGACAATCTCTTCCCAGAAGACATCGTGGTAGGGGTCACTATTTAATTCAATCTTTGTCTTTTCATTTAAAAGTGTGTTCACAGGAAGTAAAAATCTAAAAAAACCTAGTACATTAATCCTCATATCAATGTAGTTTGGTCTGTTTTGACTTATGACAGATTGTACACCTCTGTTTAATTTACTGCCCATCTAGATATTCAACTACAACTGTGAGATTTTCTGTATTTTCTGTCCATCAAGGACTTCATTTGTTGTACTGTACTGGCTTTTATCACACATATTGTTGCAATGATAATACCCCAAATTCTCAATTAGTGGCCTTTATTTGGTGGGATTATATTCCAGACAGGCCTTTTTTTTCCTAATTTCCCCAGTTTCCCAGTTAAAGCAAACTGGCTAAAAAAGGCTGCACGGAATAGTTAGAATTTTACTTCATAACGTCAGCTTTCAAATCAACTTTTTTATTATTTTTGCAGGTCTATTCATTTGCTTAAACACTGTATTTCTGCACAATTGCAGATTGGGTGACACTAATATTCTTAGTATTTGGGCCAATTCAGACCAAATCATGCACTGTGGTGAAAACACTCCTTCCTTCCTTTCATTATAAATGGGACCCCCACCCCTGCAAAAATGCATCGACCTGTACAAGAGAAATTGGAACAGAATCAAGGTTTGGAGAAACGCAACCCACACTGTAGTAAAACATCAGCAAGTGTTGCTGTTGTCGGTAGCTTTACATTGATCAGGAGTAGGAAAAAACAAGAGCAGCAAAGACTGCTTTTATATGAGAATTGATGGTATTTTTTTATATGTACTGTACATGCCAAATTACTAAAGTAAAGTTTTTCATTAACATTTAAATTCAAATTCTGCGTCTGCAAGTGCAAGGGAAGAAAAGATTGTGTGTGTGTTCAGTCCACCATACACACCTCACAATGCAGAAAATGTATGTTTTTGTCCAGTTTGCTCAGAACTCTGCAAAATGTTTTTTGTTTAGAGCCGAGACTGCGCTCAGCTTGGACCCCCGCCCCAGGGTGAAGTGGTTCAGGTGCGGTGGACAGACGGCCTGGTGTATGGTGCCAAATTTGTGGTAGCTCATGCCATCCACATGTACCTGGTGAGACTATTGTTTGCTTTGTGTCACATAAAGTTTGACTAACTTATTATTATCACAACAGCTTAAAAAATTGTAATCTAAAGAACACAACTGAATTGAATTGAATACACTGAAGTAATGGAGAAATTCAACTAGACTCTAGCCCTCAGCAGAGCACAGATCTCTGCCAGGTGTGTCTGAGAACATGTGGGTGCGGAACAGTGTGCATACATTGTTTTGATTGGTTGGTAAACTGATTGGATCCTAGTTAACTCGGCTGTTTCTTTGTGAAACACTGACATGTCACAAGACTTTACCTGCAGTTGTTCACTGCACACAGAAGCTGCTCACACTTCTCAATTGCTCAGTATGTTTGTTTTCCTTTTGTTCTGAAGTAATGTGATGTTGGCTGTTGACTTTTCTTCAAATCTGTCCTTATTTTTTGTTCTTATTATGAAGTTGGGCTGCAACTAATGATTATTTTCATCATTGATTAATCTGTTGATTATTGTCTTGATTAATTCATCAGTTGTTTGGTAAAATGTCAAAAAGGTGAAAAATGTTGATCAGTGTTGATTTGGACATTATTAAGTTGGAAACTTGGCTCGATTCATGTTTGACTGTAATGCTACATGTGTGGAATGTAGGTGGAGTTCGAGGATGGGTCACAGCTAACAGCCAAGAGAGATGATGTCTACTCTCTGGATGAGGAACTCCCCAAGAGAGTCAAATCCAGACTGGTAAGTGCAACCCAAACCACACACACACACACACACACACACACACACACACTCACTCACACAGAATATTTTTTGGGGAATGATGTATGATGTCTGTATGATGAAAAATGTGTAGAAGGTGTGGCAGTGCTGTCATGCAGTCCTGTGTTTGTCTCTGCAGTCTAAAGCGTCAGACATGAGATTTGATGGGATCTTTGAAGAGAAGGAGATCATCAAGGAGTCAAAGAGACAAAGGGTGATCAACTCACGTTACAGAGGGGACTACATAGAGCCTGTGATTTACAGAGCCATCATGGAGTAACCCTCGCTCCCTGTCTGCTCACCCACACACCACCAGCACTGACAGATTGAACTGTGCTCACTGTACCTTAACTTAGCAGCTAGCCACTGAGAGAGTGTAGCTCCAGATGACTTCCTTCAGGACCCACTATGGACTGTTCTCTATTTTTTACTTCTCGTTCATCTGTCTTTGTTGAGTCACAGAGAATTCTGTTTGCTTTGTTTGACTGCGATGAAGTTACGTTTTTACAGTAGGATGGTAGCCTGGCAGTACATAACAATAGGAAGCAATATTTACATTTGTTCAATAAGGTAGCATTGTGACAGGAAGGTACCGTTAAAAAAGACATGGCTTGAGTTTAACCTCTAAACTATAGTAATGCTAAATGAATTCTTCTTCACTGAACATTTCAATCAACTCTGCTACTTGAGTGATTTATAAGTTTAAAGGATATTTGCGTTATTTTATTTTTTTCCTGCTGCCGTGAGTGCCTGCAATACGGAGCCTGATGGGTATCAAAGCTAAAAGTTTGGATTCATTTGTACCCTCGTTTGTAGAATCTGTAAATGACTAATTTTTGCCTTCAAATTCTTATTGCAATTATTGTGGCCCTTCCACACTCATAATTAATCATTTGTGTGCCCAGATTATTAATTTGAGGGGTTGGTTTACTAAATAGTTTGCTGGAATTATCTTAAATGTTGCACTAGGACTGGGCAATAAATCAATTCATTCAAATTTATGTTTTTAAGACAACGCAATAAATAATAAAATAATAAAAAAATAGATTTAAGCTAGGAATGTTACAGTGCGGGGATGTACAGCTGCTGAGGACTGTAAAACAAGCCCCAATCCACTCTGGTCACTCATCTACACAGAACATGTAGAATTATTTCCCCATAGTATCCCTAGTGATAAGACATTACAGTGGTGTTTCACATCGCCTTGTCTTTTGTGGTTTGTTTTTAAGAAAAAGAAAATATTTTTAGGCCATGTCACCCAGGCGGGGAAAATAATTCACTGATTAATTCA
>NW_023339674.1:27180901-27185806 GCF_004916995.1 Morone saxatilis
TGAATTAATCAGTGAATTATTTTCTCAAACAATCGACTGCACACAGGAGAAGTTGTAATCAGTAAATCTTGCTTGGAAAATGAGTAAAACAATAATTGTCTGTCAATTGACTAAACAATTAATTGTCTTACTGTTTCCGCTCTAAAAATGCTACCCCTGATACCTGCCAGGCTCCATATTCTGAGGAGGCTGGACTAAAGTTCTGCCATGCTAGTTTGATTGAAAAACAACTTTATTTAGGAGCATGCACCGTGTGAAAGTACTATAAAAAAGAAAAAAATTAAAGCTGCAGTAGGTAACTTTCATAAAAATAATTTTTCATTATTGCTGAAACCTTCACCATATCCTGACAGTAGCATATGAGACAGACCAGGCCTGAACAGAAACAACCAATCAGAGCCCAGAAAGATTCCCAGGAATGAGACTCAACAATCAACTAAGCCTCCAACCCAAAGTGTCTTTCTGTCTTTCTTGGCTCTGATTGGTTGTTTCTGTTCAGGCCTAGTTGATTCTTTCAAATGTCATTAAGATCTGTCTCATGTACTACTGTCAGAACACTGAAGATTTCAGCAATAATGACAAAAAGTTACTTTTATGAAAGTTACCTACTGCAGCTTTAAGGCCTCAAAACCAGAGTTGTCATAAGGCTCTACAAGGCCACAACATTACAGGATAATGCAGCGGCTGTACAATGGTGGATACTGCAGCTCTGTATAGTACATTAGTGGTTCAAAATATCCATTTACAAGTAACCAAATGACCAAAAAGCATTGGAAACACTGATTTGTAAATCCACTGGCTATTGCCTGGTTAGTAATTAGGCCTTGCTGTCTGGTACTGCCAAATTTGAGATCCAAACCTTTTTGCTTAATGTTAAGGATTACTGTTAGCTGTTTCTTTTGCTCCTCCCACTAGGCATTGCATGTCTACTTTCAGCATAGATGATTTGCACAATCAGAGAAAGACATTTCTCAATAAATGACAAAACCAACACAAGCTCCATCCTAACACAAAGAAAACGGTCTTGTTTCCAACCTGTAAGGTGCCGAATGGGTCAGGTAGCGGGGCTATAGGCTGGACCCATCAATGACATCTTCATCGCTCAGCTCCATTTACTTACAGAAAATGACATCAGAGTTTACAAAGCTGCTCTTTAAAGGCAGAAATCAGAAAACAAAATTGCACTGGCACTATCCTTGGATTAAAGAAATACTTCACCCGAACAGTTGGAGTCGGTGAGCTACTTGCCTGTGACAGCCTGGAATGATGCACAAAATGTCGTCATTCATGGAAAATAAAAAGTAGCAGCCAATTTCATGAAATACGAAGTTACAGGGAGATTATTTGCAAACAAAAACACTTCCAAGTACTGGGTTAGGTTTTAAGTCTTTCTATACTAATTCAGGGACGATACCAGTTTCTGTACTGATACCAAATCACTTTTTTCGATACCTTGCTTTAAATAACTTTTGACAACTCTTTTTTTTTTTTGCCCTTTTTTGCCCTTTTTTGCGTAAAAAGAAGCCAAAGCTCTTCCGTGTTAATTTTTTTTTTTTCTAAAGTATCTACTGAAAGCAGAAACCATCTGATCAAGGAGGAAGTCAAAAGATCTGACCAGATATTCACTGACAGCTTTCGCTGCTATGTGCTATGGACACGCTTTTGCGCCAAGTATTGAGTACTGTCTGCATTTTGAGGTGGATATCAATATTTTTATAAAATGTTGAGTAAGGATTGGTTGAGGAAGGCATTAACTAGTGACCTGCGACAGACTCTTATTTCCTATCTATCTCTTCTATAAGGTCCATTCACTAGCTTTTCCCAGGGCTTTCAACTGCAGTTTGAAGCTCTGAAAAAGCTACTTAGTGGCCTTTGAGTAGAGATGGGAATTGATACGATTTTTGATACCAATGCCATTATCTATTCTGCTTATCACTCCAATTCTTCCTTGATTCCTGATGAATTTTCTGTTTGGAAAAAATAATCTGCTAAACCTGCAGATTACCAGCAGTACAGACACTGGAGTTTGACGTCACTGTTTTGCACAATGGTCAGAAAAACGTGCTGGCATTGACAAAAGAATTGATCATCTCATAGGCTCCTATCCCTAACTTTGAGTTGAGATTATTCTGTAATACATACATTTGAAATTTAAAAAAATGTGATCAAGATACACATTGAGTGGACACGGATGTGTTACAATGTAAAGATAGATTTGCCACAGTTTGATACAGTTTTGGACATACTGAGCATAAAAGTGGAATAATGTCAGAAACTGGTCACACTGGCCAGTAGTAACTTTTCCCCAGCATTCCAGACTATATGGTTATAATAAATGGATACAAAACTAATAATACATGGGCGAAGTATTTCTTTGATTGGGAGCGATGCCATTTAAACCACTGATTATGCCTCCTCTTTACCTGTAACTATGAACTGCATTCCTTTAGGTTTAATGTGGTAGAAGAGAATATAGCTTTTACATGTTGTTTTTACCAGCCTATTTATTAAGGTGCTTTGAAAAAGTAACCTCTGCATTACAGACTGGAGTGTGCAGTAGTACTGGGGAGGTCGAGGTTGATGATGTATGTTCTATTTTTTCTACGGTATATAGATGAATTTTAAAGAACCCATTCAGATTTTTAACGCGCTTTGTCTACCCAGTTGTTTCCTAACTCTTCTACTGAAAGTTGTGCGTTGCACTTTTATTTAAGTCCAGTTTGCGAGGACATTTGAATAGTTGTGTGCTGCCATTGCTAATTTGTTAAAAACCTGTTTTAGAATGTTAATTGTACATTTATAAAAATGTCTTACGGATTGTGTGCCCCTCCCTCTCGGCCGAGCTCACTGATAACGCTGCACTGGAACAAGGTGGCCCTTTAGATGTCCTGTCAACTTGTTCTTGCTGTGGTGTGAGACTGCAGACAGAGGAATGCCAGTTCAGAGACCCTGCTTCCATCAGTCCAGTGGAGGATGAATTTATTTTATTCATAAAGTATCAATAGAGTTGTACATGGGGAGGGGGGATTTTCTATTCTATTTTATTGCTTTGTTTTGTAAAACATGTTCTATGTGTATTTTCACAGAGACCTGTGAAGAGTAAATGTCATGTAGTCTATTTTAAGATGTTGCCTGTTGAACCAGGAGACGGGCTGTCTGTTCTTGTTGTCTCCTCCTGAAGAGATATAACTGAACTTCCAGATTATCATTCAAGCATTTTGTAAAATTCATTTGTTTGTTTCAGTAAAGAAATCTGCTTCAGCGCTAATCGCCTGTCTTCTTTCACTCACTTCTTATTAATATTTATTTTAGGGCGGCGGCTGTGGCTCAGAGGTAGAGCAGGTCATCCACTAATCGGAAGGTTAGCTCTTCTCACTGCATGTCGAAGTGTACTTGAGCAAGACACTGATGCTCATACACATGAGTGTGTATGAATGATTAGTTTCTGTTCTGGTGAGCAGTTGGCACTTTGCATTGCAGCCACTGCCATCACTGTATGAATGTGTGTGAAGGTGAGTGTGGCATGTAGTGTGCAGCACACTGAGTGGTCGAACAACAAGAAAGGCGCTATATAAGTACAGTCTATTACCATTTCAACCTTTTACCACTGATTGTGGAATTTACCGACGTTGTTGGGCTAGTTAGTCAAAAACAAATGTATTACTCATTACTCTTAAAAAGTATTATTACTATATTACTCCCTGCAAACAGTAATATAACTTTTCTGCTACTCCCCACAAAATTAGTAACTGTCTCTTCTCCCCAAAATTCAGACTTACGACAATTTAAAATCCAGTTTTGTTTGTTAAAATAAAATGAATGGAATATTTCCAGCTGTTCCAGCAATGTTACTAATCATTTTTGAGAGGGTAACTCATATTATCACTTTTGGCACGGATTGAATAACTTCCCAGATATATTACACATGTTTGAGCAAACTGCAGTTGAGACAGGCTAGTCTTATGCCTATTGTAGGCTAAATGTTTTATATATGCATATACAGCTATATACAGCTTTATACAGATGTAATTGATATGGAAGATTGCACAGGTTACAGCAGGATGCAAATATTTATTTTTACACCATATGGTGTAAAAATAAATATTTGCACAAAACGAAACAAAAAATATATACTATATACATATAGACATACACAGCAGAAACTTAGTGGAAAATAAAATCTATATATGTATATCTAAATATGTATGTGAACTGAATACAATGGTGTCACATTTGCATGCTTCTTTTGATGGGCTACAGATCATATCGAGGAGAAATTCGTGACATTGAGCAGAATTAATTGTATAATTGTATGAAACTTGAGGTGCACGAAGATGCACCGAAGCATTCACTGCTTGTAGGTTCCTGACCAAAATGCCACTTGGTTGGTTGACCTTTGTCACAGATTTGAAAATGGGCGTGTGGACAGGAGAATCGTTGCAGGGAACAATGACTCCAACCTGTAACAATGAATCAAAAACATGTTAAATACCTTCGAGCTGCTTCTTGTTTGAGTGGGAATTGCTTCATGCAGGGGCGGAAATCCGGAAATCTGGAAATCAAAGCATCCTTTGTCCAGAAAACATGTTTTAAACATAGCTTTCTACTTCCTGACCTCTGCCATACTTCCTCAAACCTTCAGTCAAGCCCTACAGACACAAATGCTGTGCAGTGTAATGAGTCTGTGTGCATGGAATCAGAATCAGAATCAGAAATACTTTAATAATCCCAGGGAGAAATTATTTTTGTTACAAACTCCAGATATACAAACAACATATACAAGCAACATCTACTATATAACTATATATATATATATAAAATATATATAAAAGATCAAATTTACATTTAAATTTATCAATTTATCAAATTTTTTATTTTTTTTTAATAATGTGCAAAAAGTGATTG
>NW_023339674.1:27185910-27193520 GCF_004916995.1 Morone saxatilis
GGTGCTCCTCTGCTGAGCCAGTGTGTCATAGAGAGGGTGTGAGACATTGAAAGCTTGAGGCATGTGTACTGTGTGTATGTGAAAACGTGGTAAGTTGTGATGCTATAGAAGAAAAAACAGATTGTGTCAAGAGACTGCTCATACGCACACATCAATGTAACAGGGCAGTATTTCATCATTTGTGTGTTCGCAGGCAGACTGGTTATTTTTAACCATAGGAACCCTGTTGTCCATCCCCTGCCTCGCCCTCTGTTCTGGCCGCCTCTTTGTGCTTTGAGAGCTTGGTACATGGTCAGTTGAGTGTCATGCAGTTTCCTTTGATGGCTTTCTTTGCTTTGCTGTCAGTTTAAAGTTAATAAGAAAAATAAATCTTAAACAGAGGCTTGACTCGTTTTGTAGTATTTTATCAAACATGTTATTAATGATGTTCAGACAGATGTCCATCATGACTTAGCAGCTGTCTGTTTTTATCTCCTTACTTCCACGTGTTGACAGTGGACTAGTTGCTGTTCACTAGCAAGGACCATGCCACAACAATATTTTATTTAAAGGTTTTTCTAGAAATTTAGGAGATGGAAGAAATTGTCATTTCTTAGTTTGGTCTGCGAAGATGTGCTGAGGGCTGGGCAGAGGGAGACTCAGTGTTGAGGTTCCATCTCTGCCGAGCTGCTTACAGACCCCACAGACAGTACACCTAAGATGAGATGGAAGAGGTATGCTGCTGATTGAATAGGAAGGGATGAGGGGAGAGAGGGTGGAGGGATAGGGTAGGGATGAGATGAATAATGAAGGGAAGGGATGGGTGGAGAGAACTAAGGGAAACAGGGCAGGAAGGGTTTGACCAGGTATAAGTAGCTTGTCAGGTGATTATAAGTATGGTTGAGGCGTGGCCCTGCTCCCGAACCTAAATTAATTAATCAACTTCATCTCTGTGCGTGCAAGAGGACAGAGAGGGTGATGCGGCCAGAAGAAAGAAAGAAAGAAATAAAGACACTTTGGGTTGGAGACATTAAGATAGTCGATTGTTGAGTCTCATTCCCAGCACCATTTGACACCCTGGGAATGAGACTCGATCATCTCTCTTTCTCAGCTGTGATTGGTTGTTTTCCTTCAGGCCTGTGGATTCTTGTAAATACATTAGGAGCACTAGGAGGAACCAGAGGCACTTTTTCACAGATTATCTGTCTCATGTGCTACTGTCAGGATATAGTGAAAGTTTCAGCAGATAATATGACAAAAAGTAATCTTTATTAAAATGTCCTATTGCAGCTTTAAGCTGTGTTGTGCTATAAAGGGGTGAAATTGTATTGTAATGACAGGAGGTCATGATATGTGGAATATGTAACATAAATAGAAAGAGAAATATTTTAATCACAAGAATCTAATTGTTGTTAGTCATTTTCCAAATCATTAAAATAGTCAGACAGGATACCAGCCCCCTCATTGGTTATACAAAAACAAACCTAAACATTTTATTTGTTGGCTGCGAAATGAATAAAACTATTTAAGAAAAAGCTGACATTTTTTTAAATTAGGCAAATCACTTGTATACCGTTTTTTCCTGTTGCTGGACATCTGTCAAGTCAGCAGGTGTAGCTTACATGATCCCAGGACTGAGAGGACCGTTATAGGGCTCAGGAAACTTTTTGGTTTTTGAGTTTATTTTTTTTTTTTTTTTTTTTTTTTTTTTTTTTTTTTTTTTTTTTTTTTTTTTTTTCATAACTGATTAGAGTGGACTGGTGAGTCTACAAATATTGAACTATTCTAATATCTATTTTTTTTTTTTCTGAGATACTGAATTTTGGGTTTTCGTTAGCTGTAAGCCATAATCATCAAATTAATCAACAAAAAAAAAAAAAACTTGAAAACATTTCACTGTGTAATGAATCTATGTTAAATATGAGTTTCACTTTTTTGTTTTGAATTGAATTACTGAAATAAATGAACTTTGTCATGATATTCTAATTTATTGAGATGCACCTGTAATTAAATACCTAGACTTTCGAATGGAGTTTGGCGTGACGTTCTCTCCGTACAGAGCTGGACGTAGCCGGTCCCCCAGCTGAGCAGCCTGCCTGGAGCATGTACGGAGGGGCGGCGGGGGGGACACCGAGCCTTCCCCTCACGTGTGTTGATAAAATGCAGAGCTAGTTATGACTATTGGGGTGTTTTCTCATAACGTTAATGTTGCTCAATGCATATCAGCAGCTTGGTGGCAAAAGCGGGGGCAGGAAGCAACGACGACTCTGAGGTCAACTTGAAAATTAACGGTATCCGTCCGGTAAGACTCTATGAATGGCTTGCTCGCTAGCGTAGCCAGCTAGTCCTGCGCTTTAGCTAACGTTGAGCCAGTTCTCATATCCTGTTGTTATTTTTATACCATTGCATATACTGTCAGTGGTTGAGGGGCTGTCACAACCGGTCTGAGGGCTAGCGGTGGTTGTTAAGGTAGCTACTGTAGCTAATATGCTATCATATAACGTTAAACATAGTTAATGAGCTAGCTGGTAACTGCAATAACGTCACTGTACATTCCTTATTTCCCACTGCTTTTCTAACGATACACTGTTTAGCTCCATTATTAACCCCGCCACTTAACAATACTCCACGTAAATTGTGTGTTGCTAAATGAAATGAACTAACGTTAGTGGTTAAGCCCATTTCTCCCACTAACATAACGTTACCACTTGTGGCCTCTTCCTTCTAACACATCATCACTGTGTCTAACGTTATATTAATCAATATTAGAAACCGTGGACGGATCTAAAGCGGTGCCCCCCCCCCAACAATGCCTGGCAACCCCAGTTTGGTGTCAAATGCAAACACATTCATTTTTAGTTATTTAAAAAAAAAAGTCTGTTAAAATACTTAATTTAATTAATAGGTTATGGCCACATTTAAACATTAATAAAACATTTGCACATCAACCGTACAAACATTAACCATCTCTTCTAATCATCCAGTAAATTAAAATACAATGCTTAAATTGAGTGTTTCCTGACAAGAGATTGGCGGTTCCCCGGCTCCTCTCACTGCATGTTTAAGTGTCTTTGAGCACTGAAACCCAAATTGCTCCAGATGCTGTGCACCACTGCCATCAGTGTATGAATGTGTGTGAATGGGGAATGTAGTGTAAAGCACACTGAGTGGTGGAAAGACTAGAAAGGCGCTATATAAGTACAGTCCATTTACCATTTACAGGTATTCCTGTTTCACTGTGGAAGCCAGTGTTGGTAGGTACAGTGAGGGACGGACATATCAAATACAAAGTTAGGCACCTGCTTAGCTGGACTGAGGTCAGGTAAACGAGTCATTTTTTAATTTCAAATCAAACAATCAACTACTAGCTGCTGATTTCCCCCTGGCTGTTTCCGGGTTATCCTGGTGCAGACACAGTGTGAGTTTATGCATCAGTCACCCATGGAGGTCCCACACCTGTCCAATAGGAACACATGACATTTATTGTATTATTTAGAACAATTGTTTACTTTGTAAACAAAAAGTTGCGTAATTCGTTTGGCATATAGCCAATTAGATCCGCTCCTAATAACTGAATGAATTCCTACAATTGCCATAACCAGTATAACATTCAGTTTCTCACATTTATACCTAAGCGGGTAACATTCAATTTTGTAGTGAAGTCTGCGTCTCTGTGTGTTAAGCTAGCGGACGTTGACCTCCAAATACAGACATATAGCTAGTTGGAGAGCTGCAACAATTAGTTGCTTAATTGATTGAAGTCAATTGAAAGAAAATCTGTCAACTGTTCAGGAAGAAATATCAAAAATGTTTTACAGCCAACTTTATTAATATTTGTCATTTATTTATGAATTGATTAACCATAGTTAATCTAGTTGGAGCTTCTAATGTGAATATGACACATGACAAGGGTCAGGTGTCAGGAAAACGCCAGCGCTTGAATCTGATACTTCTGTTGACTGCTGCAGTCTCGGGCGTTTGGCCTCTGTGGCTGTGTTTACATGTAATGACATGCTGTGTGTGTGTGAGCGCTGGCTAACCACTCTTTCCTGCTCAAACAGGATCCACTCTAGGATGTGCCATGTACGCTAGTTGGAAATGAGAATGAAAGCCAGTCGCAACCTCCTCCTGTGCCTCTGCTCCATGCTGGCCCTGGGGTTCCTCTACTATTCGTCAGGGAGGATCAGCCTACGAGGCTGGGGATACAAATCATGTGAGTCTATGAAGCGGGCTTAATGTAATGTACAGTATGACCTTCATTCAGTTGCAACCGGATAAAGCTGGGTGCGTATTTAGTTCGAAACTCAAACTACTGTCTGTTGGTAGGATAAACTGTATGACACTTCACAGCGGTTTTACCAGATACAAAGTGGAACTGACTTGCAGTGATCTTTTTGGCATCAAGTCAAATTCTCCTATCTCCATGCATATGGTGTATTAATGATCACATTAACATCCTGGCTTTAGGCGTTTCACCTAGTCTAGGCCAGGCATCTTTGGTTAACCGACTACTGATTCATTACTCGCAGCTTTTAATATCACAGGCTTCATAAACACAATATAACAGTAAGATAATCACATGAATAATTCTAAAAATAATAATGGTCGCAATGTTAAAATAACAGTACTTCACTGAATGGTGATATGTAATCCTATTCGTGGTATTTGCATGCAGTTTAATAAAAACAATGCAAATGCATACATATGAACATAAAATAACAAAACACATTGGTTCCGACCGAGTGACTGATAACTGAAGTGATAAAGCTCCTAGGTAACTTGTGTGCTGCTGCTTTCATGAAACAGAGTCATTGGATAACCGGAATATTCTGACTATCTATGTTTTGTGAAACAGCCTCCAGGGTTCACCCTCATCACTAGCTGATGGTTAACAAAACTGTTAACTCTGCCCCATTTTTGAGAAGCTGTAGTGTTTATGTTTGAGAAAGTGTAGGTCACACTGGACAGCATTGAGCTACAGCTCCTAGCAAACTCTGACCGCTTGTATTTACAGTTAAAATGAATCTTTGTTGTACTAAAGGAGTAGACAGCAGGCAGCATGTGTGAAGACATTCATTTATCAAACATGTTTGATGATATGATTAACAATAGGTCACAGGTATAAAGGTATAGATATAGAGTTATAATGTGAGTTTTCAGTTACTTTACAGTTAATTGCCTGGTACTAAAATACACTGAGAATGAGGCTTTACATTAGGGCTGCACAATAATAAGGGGCAGATCAATTATTATATATTATTGGCCACGAGAAGCCTTTTTTAAGACACGTAAAAGCTTCAAAATATGAATATTAAATATTAAATACGTATTTTATGTCGTAACAAAATGTGAAAACCTCTTAAGCTTGTGTTAACCACAGACGTTATTCCAAAAACCCACTGACTTTGAGGAGAGGTGGGGGAGGCTCTGGACCCCTTTCAGTTTGCATATAGGGCTGGGATGGGAATAGAGGATGCATTGATCACTTTACTCAGCTCTATGCACAAACCCCTCGAAGGTCCTGTCACACATGCCAGACTTTAATTTTTAGATATTTCATATATTTCAGTTAAGAAACTGCTTTGTGACTTTTATCTTGATGTAAATGTGGTGGGCTGGATTGTAGACTTTTTATCATGTAGTTCACAGAAGGTGAGAGTAAATGGCTTTCTGTCAGAACAGCGCTCCTCTTCCACTGGCTGTCCTCAGGGCTGTGACTGGTCCCCCTTGCTTTACATTCTCTACACCAATGACTGTAGAAGCCAACATGAGGACAGACACATCCTGAAATTTGACACAGTTATCATCAGTCTGCAGTCTGTAGGAAGGGACAGTAACGTTTGTACTTCCTCAGGAAGTTTAATGTTTTTAATGTGGACAGGAAAATGGTGTTCTCACTTTTTCTGTGCTGCTTGGTACGGTAACCTGAACATAAAGGATAAAACCCACCTGAACCACAAGGTGATAGGTGTCTCACAAACCCCCCTGATGGCTATCTTTGACTACAGTCCAGATCCATACTGGACCCCCTTATCTTGAGTTTGAAAGTCTTCCCTCAGGCCGTAGATTTAGAGTACCAAAGTTAAAGTGCAATAGGAGTAATAACTCCTTTATTCCGTGTGCAATATCCCTGCTTAATATGCACATGTAATTTTAAATGTTCTCAGTATTAATTTGCACATTTCATTTTAAAAATACTATTTTAGCACCTTGCACATGAAATGATCCATCTTTTTGGCACATTCCTGCAGCTCTCTATTGCAAGACTAAAGCTACAGTAGGTAGTTTTTATTCAAATTTTTTTTTATTATGCTGGAACTTTCTGTATATCAAGTACATGAGACAGATAATCTGTGAAAAAAATGATTCATTTTAAATGTTAAAAGTATTGTTAACGTCATGAAAAGTTGAAGTCTAAACTTTGTTTTGAGCCTAACAAACCAGAGTTCTGTTACATAATTTTAGCTGTAAATACACAAGGGCGGCTGTGGCTCAGAGGCAGAGTGGTCAGAAGACTAGGAAGGCGCTATACAAGTACAGGTCCCTTTACCATACTGTAATGGTTTTATTGCGTACACTTCCACATCTTTAATGTGTGTCTGAAAAATGAATGTGGATGACAGACTCAGATAATGGCTGTTTTGGGATGTGTCTGTTGAGGGAAAGGACCTACAGACTCTATCCAGCTTTTTTACCAGATGGTGGAGCCAGTCCATTTACTTAGAGACAGCATATTTCCTTGGTAGTTTTAGTTTGATCACATTTTGACTCTTCACTGCCTCCTCGCTGCCTCAAAGTAGAAAAGCATTGGACATTCATAATCTGGGCTCACTGCTGATTTGCGAAGTGAATGGTTCATGCCTTAATTATTATTTATTATTATTATTATTATTATTCAGAAAGAATCCAGTTAAGAAACACTGACGAGGGGAATGGAGAGGCTGGTATTCATACTGGGAATTGGCCTGAATTTGAGGTCTAAATATTCCCTTGACACCATTAAGAAACTTAGTGCCTCATGTTGTACACATTATTTGCTATATTACTGTCAACTTAACTTTTTCAATTTTACAGATCTGTTTCTTCTTCTAGTGCAAAAAAAGCCACACTGTCTTACAATGGCTAAGTGCAATATGCAAATCCCAGTAGCTGCGGTTTGTTTGATAAAGGTAAAATGTGTGACAAACAGCATTACAATGAAATACTGCAGAAAAGTGCTGCAGAGAGCCTGGCCTACAAATGGTATTCTCGGGATTTAAGAAAACATGTTTGTTCGGTACAGACCCCAACAAATATTACATCATCATGATTTTAATTGTGAATCATATTGCAATGGCAATATCTGTCAAATCGGAATATAATGTTTTTACCTTATTTTGCAGCCCTACATTTCAATAAATGAGACATTTTTAAATCAATAATTATATGAATAAATAGTCTAGTATGAAAGGTTAATTCATCCTGTTTATTTTCACAATAACATTTTTTATTTTTTATTTCATTCCAGCAGTTTCTTTTCTTTTTCCAAAGGCTGTTATTTCATGTTATTTTTGCAAAGATTCTTTTTTGTTTTATTTCATCTTGCCACTTTCCGTCACACAGTCTTTGTCTTTTAAAGGACCAGTGTGTAG
>NW_023339674.1:27193626-27194813 GCF_004916995.1 Morone saxatilis
TGTGTGTGTGTAGGAGAAACTACGGTGGCCACGAAAAAGGAGGGCAGACGTAGAAGAGGACCCGCTCCCTCTGTAGATAAAACAGCTCAAGTTAACAAAAACACAATGATTCTTACAATGCTGATTATACACTAATGAAAAAATAAGTATTAATATTATTTTATTATTATTGTTAATATGTTATTTGTTATTTGTTATTTATGTTATATATTAAACAGGGCAGAGCAAGTTAGATAACTGTCTGTCAGTTCATTCAGACTAAAGAACACTTTGGGTCTCCCTACTAAAAAGGGCAAGGTTTGATTGTGTTGAACTGATACAGTCCCACAGTATCTGATATGCTGTATACATTTTCCCAGACTGAATATTTAACCTTTTAGGAATGTTATGAAGTGTGAAGTCTTAATTTAAGAAATAAAACAAAGTCATATATCCACCCTTTTGTGGGTGTTGAATTCACAAACGACAGTCTGTAAGCTTGGTGTAAATTTCCAAACCCATCAGCCAGTAAGTAAAATAAACACTTTGATAACATAGGCTGTCCATCCTGCACCCTAATATCCAGCTAGAGTCAATTGAGACACCTTATTTTGTCATATTTATTTTTGTAATTTCTCTGTAAAAGAATATCCTTTTTTCAACTACAGTTCTGAAAGTACACGTATTAAAGAAAATAGCCTCGGGGACATCAGCATTTGCTAGCAATTTGGGAGATGGTTGGATTGAAGGCTCAGAGTTCATAAAGGGGTTGATGGAGTTAAGGCTGGAGAATAGCTGAGCTTCTGCTAACCTGCATCTAGGCTTGATTAAAATGCTTATTCTTTATATGCACTTTCAGCCTTCCCTGAATCTGTAAACCTCTGGCAGGCAGCAAAAAATGGAAGGAGGGAAGGAGTAAAATGAGTCTGAATACTGTAAGGAACAAACTATAGTATACACATTCCAAATACAAAATGGGGCCAAAAAAATGCTTATTGGCATGAACCTTTTAGTAGGCGGTTTTTGTGTTTTTAAAACTGTTCCAACATCAGACAACATTTTTGCATTTGTACTAGGGATGCACGATTATTATCTGAGCTGATACATCATTAGTCAATAATGGGAAGTGTATATAATTATATATTATTCCAATAATGAAATTATAGCAGATAAATTACCAATACATAATAATAATTAAAGCTGCAAGC
>NW_023339674.1:27194913-27197128 GCF_004916995.1 Morone saxatilis
GGGGCTAAAAATAATAATAATAAGTAAGAAGAAGAAATCGAGCAAAAACAATAGGGACCTCCAGCGGTCGCTGGCTCGGTCCCTATTGATTTACTTTGAATTCTTTGAAGAAAACGGTTGGTTTTTGGATGTACTTAGGGTTAGGGTTAGTACTAGGAAAAATAAAGCATTTGAAGAGTTAGAACTTTTGTTTGTTGTTGTGTTAAGAACAGTTAAATTTATTATTTTTAAGTATTTTGCCTTTAATTGATAGTAACAGCTGAAGATAGACAGGAAAAGGGTGCAGAGAGAGGGGATGACAGGCATCAAAGAGCCGCAGGTTGGATTTGAACCCTGGGCGGCTGTCCACAGTTCACTACATCTAAGCTTTTCTTACCCTCAAGTGTGCATAAACTACATGTTATCAACTTCTTTTGAAAACACATAAATGTGAAATCATCTGTTACCTTATCGGTATCGACCACGAGAAGCAGGTAATTATCGGTTATTGTATCAGCTGAAAAAGAGAATCCATATGGTTCATCCCTAATTTGTACATCTAAACGTCAAATGTGTAGGAAATTATTTTTCTGCAGGTATATTTATCTAAAGTTTTACTTGACTGACATGGACTGAGAGCCAAAGTGTTAAGTTAGAGGTTGATAGTGCTCTATTTGATGCTACAGCAGATAATGCGTTCTCTCACTGCCCAGAAACAACAAGCACTGCTTATTTTTCCTCCAACCATCCAAACATCACGCACTGTTCTCCCAGAGATAGTGTCAGTTAAGCTTACAGTACATGTATGGCTTATCAGCACCATGTTCTCTTGTTTTTCTTCTGTAGTTTGCTTGAGTGAGGAGACAGTTGATAAGTGTTGAGCTTTGTTGACCCCTGCAGTCACATACCTTATAAAATATGTTTTACACCATTTGCTGATGGTTTTAAACTGACATATGGTACTGATTTTCATTTGTGATTTGAATAAAGTTTATTTCTGCCCTCAGGGAAAACAATTTGCATGTCCAGAACATCAGTGTGATTTATCTTAATTAAATAACTCTCCCTTTGTTTTGCCTTCATCCTTTATCCTAACACCACCCAGCTAAACTCCTGTTGCCTGGATTATTGGAATGCTCGCTTGTTTTTTAGCTCACAAACTTTGTCTTTACCCAGCAACATTTTCTCACAGGTGCCCAATCGGTGAGCATGTGCAACTCTCAACAGAGATAAGAAGGAAGTGAGATGGCTCAGCACGGTCCTTATTGTTGAATCTTGTATCTACTTGGCCTCCATTGCACGTTTGTGTGAAGAGTTCAGCATATTAACTGAACCAGTTCAGAATAAAAAAATAAAAAACGTCGCTTTGTGTTTAGATAGATTTACTTAACTTGGTGCAACAATCAATGAAAGAAACATTAGTTTCAGTTTCACAGTACATGCCAATCATTTTGTGCATGTTACATTTACAGTTTTTACAAACAGCTTTTCTATCCATTTGACCTTAGCGCTAAATAGAACTTACAAACTATGAAAATTACATGAGTATGAATATGTTATATCAGTAGATTAAGCTATGCTTTTTGGTCATTCTGATCATTTTTATAAGGAAGGTACAATGCATGCATATAGTGTCTCCATGGGGGATGGGTCAAACACAATATATGGAAACTTATTAGCTACCCCAGCAAGGTGTCCATGGTGACTAGTGAGTAGGGATTGGTTTGGGAAACTTTCAGCAACCACCCTCGGCATCAGTTGTTCGAACACCTTGCAATTCTCTTAAGAAAAAGAAAGAACAGCAGAGGGCAATAACATGTCATTTTGATTCAATCTGCTCTTAAACAAAGCCACATGTGGTTTATATTTCTTTGTCAGTATCTAATGATATATACATTAGAGACCCATTACAATCTACCAATCACACATCTTTTTTTTTTTTTTCCAAGTTCTCCAAAATGAGGACAACATGGAAATGATGTGAGAGATTAAGGGAAGGGGCCTGTGCCAAAGCCAGTATCATGTCTGCATTAAAATGTCTATAAACTCTAGAGATATCTTCTATATGTAGTTGAGTTGTTTACTTAGATTAAGCCAAATGTTTCTAACAATGTTCAAACTCAGAGAAATGTGTCTTTTATTCAGGCAACGCTGAGTTTCACCAGTTGCCTGTCAAGGGCGTCATATTCTGCCAGAAGCTGTCATACATTGACTTTTTATCCAGTCTGAAGCCACA
>NW_023339674.1:27197200-27199170 GCF_004916995.1 Morone saxatilis
GACAAACAAGCTGAGCTAACGTTAACGTTCAGCTCGCACCCCCTCTGGTATGTGCTGACCATTAATAACCTGTACCCAAACAAGCTCCCCCCTCCTTCACTCACACAAATTGTGTCTTTCTAACAGTGTTATCAGGCTTTCAAGTTCAACCTATTTGTCAAACTAACAGTGTTAATATTGGACAATCCTGCAAAACCCTGGATTATGTTCATAGCAGTATTTGTTTCAAAGCCAATGTTTTTAAATAAATTATTCCTATATTATTTGCGCAGCATGACCAGACTGAGTTAACAGAAGTGCCAGTACAAAAAGATTTGTAATTAAATGACTTCAATGTCCTAAAAATGACTCACTGATATTCTAAATGTTAAGGCATATCATTTATTGTCATCAGATTTACATCCATTTTCTTTGTCTAGTGTATGACAAGCAAGGGTTCCTCCTGAAGCTGGATGGTAGTCTGTGAGTATACATTTAACTTTTTTTTAAATTAGTCTTTTGGCTTGGGGGTTTGTTTGGTTAAGTTGCATGGACCAACACTGTAGAATTGTTCCTACCATTATTGCAGTAATATGTACTGTATAATGTATAATTTATCTGTGAATATTTAATCACTGCTCGACTCCATGTCTCCAGGCCTTTGGAGCTGGTGTACAAGTATGGGAATCTCAGTGAGGGAGCCTGTAAGCCTGGTTTTGCTGCTGCCAAGATGACTGCCATTTATCCAAAGTAAGAATACTTACCATATGTTTCTACACATTTGAAATATTCTCATAGACATGAAACATAATTGTCAGATACGTTGTGATCAGTGTGACCCTGACCCATGCAAATACATGATATCAGTAATGTAAGGCAAGGTTTCAAAATGAGAATATGGGTTGGTGCTATTATTGATATTCTGAAGTTCTGAATAACATTTATGAATACATTAGAGACTTTTTTTTAAAGCTATTTGGGTGAATTATTTGATTTTGTCTACCTTGTGAATTCCATGCCTTTACAGTTTTATGTTAGGTACCCACAAATTACACAATATGTTTGTAGGGCAACAAAGTTACTAACACTAATACTTTATTTTAAAATGCATTGACACGTCAGATGTAAAAGCACTAAATATACAAGAAAATATAAAAAAGTTGTCACTGAAAGGTGTTTTTATTTGGGGTTCAGTATCTTGCTCAAGAATACTTCGACATGTGGCAGGAGGAGCAGGGGATCGACCATACAACCTTCGATAGTGGACGACCCACTCTGCCTTTGGACCACAGCCGCAGTGGGACAGTGTTAAACACTATTGCCTCATAGGAAGAAAGTCCTGAACTCGCCAACCCACCAGGGGTCATCAGGGTCACTCTGTGGAATTTACATGTTTTTGCGTTGCCACCCCAAAAGTAAAACTGTTGGGTAGCATCCTATATAGTTTGGATGGCTAAAATGTAAATGACAAATATATCCAAAGGGATTAATCACATACTAATGTGTTGTGGAAGCACTTAGTGGATGGCATATAGGTTAACTGAACTAACTAAATGTTGTTATCTTGAGGGCAGACATAACCTGCACAAGCCTGTCTCAACATTGAGCTGTGCCTACAGTAGCATGCTAGTGTACCTATGGGTGATGCTACATTAGTTGTTTCCACTCTAATTTCCCCTCACAATGACACAATAAATTATTGTAAGATGTGTATGAGTTTTTATCCAGTCTGAAGCCTTGGTGCTGTTTACTCTACCGATTTTGAAACTGGATGCATTGGTATTTTTAGTCCACGGACGGCTGGATCTGAACCGTTATCGAAAACAGGCTGAGCAACGTAGAGCAGCTCTGCGTCCTTTGTCTGTCCAACAGAGTGGGAGAAACAGTGATTTTTAAGGTGGCGCTGCTTTTTAATCAGTGAGTTAGTTTGTTTTGGAGAAGAGGAGATCTCTGTGGATATTAGGGCTCCCAGTAGAAACCTCCTGAACCAT
>NW_023339674.1:27199270-27201726 GCF_004916995.1 Morone saxatilis
AACACTGAAGGAATCCTAACTGGGAAAAGCTGAGTGCAATGACAGCAATAATCATCCACAACAACAACAACAACAAAAAACGTCTTCAAACTTTGTGTTTTTCTATTGTTTGGAGACCCCTAGCGGCAGAAATTGCATATTTAAGTTACAGTTTAGCCAACCAAGGATGCTCGGTTACCATACCATTATAGTTTTTTTATGCATTTTAAAGGAAACTGAGACTATAGTATATAAAAACACATATTTGCATAATCCATTGGTTACTTCTGGAAGTTGTGGTGGCATTGCAGTAGGTGCATCACCATCTATTGCCTGGCAGAAATTCGTAGTCTACTCAGTGCACTCTTCTGGTTATATATGTTTTATATCTAAACATCGTAGTAAATCTATAGCTGTTAGAGTCTCTTTTAGTTGGAAGTTGCCTACCTTGCTTAATGGAAAAGTCCACCCCTGTGCTTTTGGTGCTCTGGAGAACCACCTAATTCACCTACTGTATGCCTAAAAACTGGCCTAAACCTAGTATTCTCAGTCAACCAGTCCTATTTTATAGACAGCTCTCTGAGGCCAGAGTGGTATGATAGAGGAAAGATCCCATTTCTGCCTCTGCATTATTAAAGACTGAAGAAGTCCCAACACTGGAAAGCCCTTCACCTGCTTATGTTTTTAGCACTATGTATAAAATGATGTCAGAAGATGCAGTGGTCTAAATGGGTCCATGTGTTGTGCAGATCTATTTCTGTCCTCTTCTGCTCTACTGTTGTCCCAGTGCGTGAGAAGACCTCAAGCCAGTTCACTTACCCACTTACTTTCTGAGCACCAGAGACACGCAACCCTCAAACCCGCCAGGCCCTTCAGACTGTAGCGTTAATGAAGTGTGCTCCCAGAGTCCAGATTGTAACCTGTTAAAATAACACAGGAGGATTTCTCTCTGGAGGAATGAGTGATAAAAAGCCCATGACCTATTTATTCTGCTGTCTTTGCTCAGCTGGTTCCTCTGTTGCAGGTGACAGCAGGGGATGCAGGTTAGAGATCCGTCCACCTGTTCTTTTTGTCTCTTATTGCAGTCAAAGTAATTTAAAAAAACCATTTTACATCTATTAATTTGCTTTATTTGATAACCACCATGTTTTTACACATTTAATCACTTTATTTACTACATTTTTATTTTATTTTGATTTCTACCTTTTCGTAAGGTCAGTCTGTCAGTCAGTTGCTCCACCACTTTGGTCCTCTCTCCCACTACCTGCACTGAGTCGAGGGGGAGAAAAAAAGCGCTCGACTATGAGCGAGAGCTGCTGCAACTGCAGCCGCTCTGGAAAGCGGTGCATGCATGTAAATGTTGAGATACTATGTATGAATGCATTGTATCAGCCTTATTGACCGATATCGGCCTATGGGAAAATAAGTGGCATTCACCAATGTCAGTCAATTTTGTGCTGGTTTAATGTTTCCCAACTCTGATATTGGAGAAATAAACAGTTTAATTTTCCAGCCCCGGCACAAAGCGCACGTAAACACCACTGTGCTCCATGCAGCAGCACGGACATTAAGCGGCTGTTCAGCTCTGAGTTTCACATCTTGTATGAGAAAAGAAAGAGACTGAGCTGCAACAAGGCAGATGATTGTCTTTGTAGATTACTTTTGTTTCCTAAAAGGCTGCATAAATAACAACAAAAAACAACCTAACCTTTCCTCCAGGGCTTTTCTGCATTCTCTCTTTCTCCTGCCCTGTCTGTTTTTTCCTCGACACTGCTTTAGCAACGTGCACTGCATGCACTGACTGACTGTTGATGGCAGGCAGATATCATACCACAAGGTTAAAAGCAGGCTTGGGGGCTGACAGCCTACAGTTGTTAGACTGTTAGAGACTGACCCATTTCATTTAGCATTTTTAACACTAGCCTGATACTTCCAGTGCTCCTGATAGCTAGCCTTGTGAATCAGCTGCACTCACAAGATTACGAGATCACACGGGAATCCATATCTCCAGGCTTCAGTGTAACGAACGCCAGTACAGTATCGGACCAATAGGCGTTCTTTGAGGAAGTACTGGCAGCTATAGGGGTGTGAGCTAGGTGTGACGCAGAAGAAGAAGAAGACATTGTTCATTAAACAACAATGGTGGCTGCTAAAGAGGTTAACATAGATGCTGCTAGCATCAGTTCTATCAGAACTGGAGAGTATTTCCTCACTGAAAGAATAGCACTGAAGGCTTTACACCATGAAAAAGATGTTTTCTCTCTTCTCCCAACTGGTGTCAGTAAGAGTTTGACCTGATTGATCTGATTGGTTGCCCAAGCTGAAGTTTGGTGATTTGGGCGGCAGTAGTTCAGTGTGTAAGGACTTGGCTTAGGAACCGGAGGGTCGCTGGTTCAAGTCCCAGCCAGCTCTTTCCATGTTTGCATGTCCACAAGCCCTGCATGTGCATGGGTGCTGTGTGTGTCTGCGGTTTGCTG
>NW_023339674.1:27201826-27214910 GCF_004916995.1 Morone saxatilis
TATGATAAAAATTACAGGACTCTCTCATCTTTTTAAGTGGGAGAACTTGCACAATTGGTGGCTGACTAAATACTTTTTTGCCCCACTGTACAATTGTACACTTAAGGTTAAAGTCAGCCACATATATTATTAGCCAGCTCTAATTATGTAGTAATTGCCTGGTAGCTGAACAGCTCTGTGTGCAGCATTATGTAAGATAAATGTAACGAGCTGTCGGAGAACCCTGGATATATCATCTGATATCATTATTGCAGTACAGTAAAATAAAAAATGTGTCTGTTAAAAAAAGATTATTATTGGCCCATATATTAATGATTAACTCAACTCAACTCAAAATCCAGTATTTGGCAGGCTATACTCGGCCAGATTACAAATTTTGATTACATTTTCTTTTGCCATGCTACGTACAAATCAGGGTTTGCTGCCGCAGCTTCTTCCACCACCCAGACATCCTCTTTATGTGCTAAGCTTTTGCTGTTGTTGATTTGCCTAAGACTTGCTCCAGCAGAATCCTTGTTGCTGCTTTGCTTAGATTTTTTAAGCTCCCTCAGAGAGCACAGTCCTTGCTGCTGAATCCAACTGTTTAAACATTAGTCATAAATGTCCATTCACATGCACTGTCCAGGTAGTTTCCCGCCACATACATCAGGGACTCAACGCTTGTCAGTAAAGGGGTGCCGGTTCAGTCCTTAGACCACAAGGGTAAGTCTTGATGGGAAAGTGAATGGGCCATGCTTGTCTGCTTCTCATTACCACCCTTCAGTTGTGACTGGATATCTGCTCCCAGCCTCACTGTGTGAAATCTGCAGCTCTGTTCTCTCCCTCACACTTGTCTGAGTTTGTTTTGGTGAAGGTAAATTCAGACAGGCTGGATTAGCTAGAAACCTGATGCTCTAAATCCTCTTAAGAATTAATCAGTACATCTACACACATCAGGGCCGTACGGGTCTTGGACAGATATTGCATCGATGAATACCCTTTTTGGTTCTCACTTGCTGTAACATGTTGTCTTTTGCATCAACAGGTTCACCAAAGTGGCACCCATGTTCCTTGATCCAAATTACAAGCGATTCTCCAAGATCAGTGACTATTTGCCTCCGTTTGGAGTAAAATCACAAGGTATGATTCTTGTCCAGATAAACTAAATGGAGTGCATTTCTCACCAGCTACAATTTTTCTAACCACTAGCTGCAAAAATACCTCAGCACTGTCAAAGCCTCAGTATGCTTTAGACCTTTTTTAGAATTTGGACACCTCTAAAGGCAGGGTCACGCAAATAAGTCTTTTGTGTGTCTTTGTAGTCTTGACACAATGAATCATACAAATGGGAATAACTGAGCACCCTTTGGGGGGTCAAACCCTACTTGCACAACTCCTAACACCTGCTTGAAGTCAGTGTAATTGTCAGAATGTTACACAAATTGTGAGGTTTCAGACGTTGTTAGACGATCTGACTCTGCTGTTTCTTTTATTAGGAACAATTCAATCTTAAGCGATGGTGTAATGGATTTATGATGTGATTGTAGCAATTGCATAAGCCTAGTGCTGACTTGTCACTGAGCCTTATAGTCAAATCTGACAATAACAAGGTTGTCATGACATAACCTCTCCCTCAGCTGGCTTCCATCAGGCAGAAAATGTGTTGTTTAAAAATGCTGTTCCATTAGTTGGCCATTTCTGTACAGTGTCTCACACATAACACTCCCTCGTAGGAGCTAGTGGAGTGTCAGTAGGCCCCTATCTTGCTCGGCCACCCGTCTTTAATGGTTGTATAACATTGTAACAGGAAGAAGTGTCAGCCCACCCAGCCGTTGGCTCCCGGCCTGCCTCATTTATCACAGCTAGTCTAGTTCGGCTGGAGATGAGGGATCCATAGCTAGGTGGAATGTGGAGAGAAGAATTGTTTCACTTTCATCCTCATCTCACTTGTTGTTCTCTCTTTCTGCCTCTTTCTCTCTCTTACAGAGAAGATCATAGATATTCTTCTGTCAGCTACTAAGAGCTATGGCCTTGGGGAAGAACTCGACAAGTAAGTTAGTGCTGGTTGTTCTGTCATGATCTGATCCATACAGTGCCATTATCAAAACATCCCCTACTTCCATTTTCTTTAATAATCTGTAAAGCTACTATTCAGAGAGTTTATAAAGTGTTGATGTTGTCTGTTTATAACTTTTAAGAATGCACACACAAGCCGTGGTTCTATCCAAATGCGTCACAGATTTTAACTGAATTTTCTGCAGAAGAAGCAAAATGCAAATGAATGCTTGTTTGCATCTGTTACCATTGTGCGATTATTAGGGAGTTGGTTCATAAGATAGGCAGTAGGTGGCGGCAATGCTCTAATCAGAAAACAAGGACAAGAAAGAGCAACAAGATGACGTAATAAAAGAGTGTCAATCAAAGCTTTAAGTATAAAAACAAATAAGAAATAAGGATGGAAATATGACATTTCTGTTCATGGATGTCTTATAGAAACATGAGGAGACTGTCGGAGCGTAAACAGTTCATCAGTCATGAATCGCAAAGCTGCGTCAAGTTCCGACAGCCACTAGAGCTGATCATGCCCATTCTAGACAATGCTGGTGATTCCACCAGAAGTGTCTCTCTGCTCTGTATATCTGGCCCCTCTATTTTTTATGGAAGCTGCACCGCTAGATGCCACTAAATCTCAATAAATGCAAAACATACAGCAATACAAACAAAACTCTTTATACAGTACAATATTTCATCTGAACTCATCAATTGGTATAAAGGTTGAATCTAGATTTTTCAGCACAAAATACACAAATCTCTACTTTTTTTTTTTTTTACAGTATACTTAGATTACCTTCATATCTTACATTTATGGATAACCCAAACTAACACACAAAAATAGCTTTAAATCCAGTTCTTCATTTGACCCTCTTGAGCTTAAAGTGCCCAATTTGGAAATCTCTCTTAAACAGTAGCTTCTGTTAATCTTGCCTGAAGCCATGTGTTGACCCTGGTCAGGAAAATGGAAATGGTGAATGCTTTTGTTGTCTCTATCTCTTTCTAACGGTTTGCCCCTAAAAGCTCCAACCGCTTTCTTACATGATGATTACAAGTCATTATCTCTCTTTGTGGCTAACAGTTCAGTATCCACATATTCTGTAAAGACAGAAAAGCCACATGTTATTGTATATATTCTAAATAAAATGTCTGTCCATGTTATCTGAAACCCCAACATTAATGACTGGATCCGTTTTTGAAGTAACTGTGTTGTTTGATTCAACTTTGTGTTGAAGTTTTTGTCTTTATATGGAGCTCATCAGTTCCACAGACACTGTGTACTGACCCTGTTTCATCAGCCAGCTTAGACAATTAGGAATGTGTTTATTTTTCCACCCAGAATTAAGCAGCGCAGACTAAACACAGGACACATGTTGTACTGAGTCTACAATACAACATTATAATCATAATATTAACCAAAGTGTGACACATTGACTTGTGTTAACTGTCCCACTTTGTTCATGCCTCAGAAAGTATTTCACTTGAGAATAGAAGAACAGTGACATTAATAGTCCTCAGAACTCAAAGTTTTTATTTTAGAGTTGTTGTTAAAGCTGCAGTGGGTAACTTTTCTAAAAATAACATTTCGTCATATTTGCTGAAACTTTCACTATATCCTGACTGTAGTACATGAGACAGGTAATCTGTGAATTGATCCAAGATAGTTGACTGTCGAGTACAGATGCTGGGAAAGAGCCACCAACCCAAAGTGTCTATCTTTCTTGGCTCTGATTGGTTGTTATTGTTCCGACATATTCTTGTAAATACCATTAGGAGCACTAGAGGAGCCAGAGGAGGTTGATTTTTTTCACAGATTATCTGTCTCGTGTACTACTGTCAGGATATAGTGAAAGTTTCAGCAAATATGACAGAAAGTAATTTTTATAAAAGTTAATATCTATTGCAGCTTTAACTGACACTGATCCACAGAAAAACGACTTTGATATGACACTCCAAAAGGATCAGTGACACAGCCTGTTGCATAACACGTTAAATTGTGATCAACTGTGTAATAAAGTGATTGTGTGTTAAATAGACCAGTATATGGAAGTCCAACACGTGTTAAGTTCATTTCCTGGCAAAAACTACACCCTGAAGACATTCCACACAGATTTTTACATGTTTCCAGTGGACAGTGTAATAATCATTTACTGCTTTTCTCATTCCCTTTGGCTCAGTTTGTGGAATGTTCTCTAAACTTTAAATACAAAGGACTGGCTGCACAGCAGTCATGGAAACTCACAGGTGTATTAATAATTGCAGCATTCAGAGGTCTTGCTGTTGTCCATGCTGGCTCACTATCACTGGGACACTTTATGGAACTGAGCCATTGTTACTGTTAAGTCCACCTGTGTTTTCCTCTTTTGTTTAGCTGAATGCCAATTTGTATCACACTAAGCTTTGTAGATTCAGATTTCAACAGTAGGTAAAAGTCAATACTGTATTATACTGATGTTCAGGTTTCTTGAACCTGTCCACCAGTTTTGAGTGGAACTATAATAATCAGATGTATCATTAACAGAGGGCGCTGAACAATGCAACGACATGTAGAATATGACACGCCCACTTTGGTTCCCAAAGGAAAAACCTGCTGTTTTTTGGTTGTTGCTGGTTCCCTGTTGGTGGCCTAAGAAAAAGTATAGGCATATTTGTGTGCATGCAGTAAATTTATTTGTGTAGCAATGCGTTAACAAAATGGCATCCATGCTAACAAAAACAATGAACAAAACTGCGATAGTTAAGTAAAAAAACTGCAGTTTGTACCTCCTCAGTACACTAGTTGTGATTCCTCATTCATTATTGTAACCTAGCAGATAGTTTGCCAATTTACATCACAAACATTCCATAGACATTTATGTCTGATTATAATAACTGAAAGGATTATTTTTCATGTGATGGCTCAAACGATGAAAAAATGTTTAGATGTTGTAAAGAAATGTGACAGTTTCTCTGAGAATCAACTGTGTTTGATCAGCAAGCCATGTGCAAGTGATTTTTGTGCAAATTGTAGACAGTTGTACGTGCGCCAAAATACGTGCAATTTGCTTGAATGAATGAGATATTCAAATCTGTTATGAACAACAAATGTGATTTTGAATGGATTTTTTTAAAGAAAACTATTCTATTATCATACAAGAATTGAACCAAAGCAAATCATATAAACTTTGAAATGGCCCCGCTTTAAATCCGTCTTGAGCAGGTCATCCTCATCAACTGAGTGTGTTTAGTGAGGGAGGGATAGAATTGTAGGCATTAGGGATGTAACTGAATATAAATCGATTATTGGATATAAACTGATAATTTGCTCTAAACAATGGCAAGTTTTACTGTCCTGTCGACCAACTCACACAATTTAACTATAAACAAAAGAATATTAAGTGTATGTAGAGATTAATTTCTCCATTTGTGTAGATTTTTTTTGCCTGGTTTACTTTTATTCATTTAAATTGTATTCAAGTTCTCACCTCACCTTCAACTGGTTAAAGTCAGAGATTTAACACTCCTCTTTTGATGTCTAATGTTTTTATATGAGAACATTAGGGGTAAATGAAGTACTGCAGTACCATCACAATGGTGTATGTTTTCTGTGTTATAGTATGAGCTGTAAGACGTGCATCATAGTAGGGAATGGAGGAATCCTGGCCAACAAGTCTCTGGGACAGAAGATTGATGAGTTTGATGTGGTGGTCAGGTACGATATTAAGTAGCACACACACTTTACTGCCACTTTTTCTGTTCCTTGAATCAAGGGTCTATAAATTGCATATCAGCATCCCTCTTCTCTAAATATCGGCATCTGCCATTGAAAAATGCCATATTGGTCAACCACAAGTACATTAGTACACTGACAATTTAATAAAAGTTATTATTAGGTACTGTCGTCTTCCTGTCAGCTTGAACCAGTCTGACCATTCTTCTCTGACCTCTCTCTTATTAATGAGGTGTTTTAAGCATGGACTGTCTAATTAAAAATGGCTGTACTCTCCGTGACTGGCCAAGAAGGTTGTACAGTTGCATATTATAATGATAGGTTGTAGGCTGTTTTGATCATTTTGGACTGTGCGTTTTGTGATTGATTGATTGTGCAGCTGTGTGCTGCAGGTTAAACGAGGCCCCGGTGAAAGGTTTTGAGAAAGATGTCGGATCCAAAACCACCATGAGGATCACCTACCCAGAGGGGGCCATCCAGAAGCCAGAACGCTACGAGACTCAGTCCCTGTTTGTCCTCTCTGCATTCAAAGCTCAGGACTTCAAGTGGCTCCGACACATGGTCTTCAACCAGAGGCTGGTAAGGCTGCTGAACTGTTCATTTTGCTGCTGCACCAGTGAATGCAGTTGTGGACAGACAGATGGTAATAGGGGTCACTCACTCATTTCACTCAGTGGCACTAGGTGGACAGTGAGAATGTTTCCATCATCTTGTTTGATTTTACTCATTATTTCATGACCCCAACTACAGTTCAGTCATCAATGTTCCTATATGTATATGATCTAAAAAAGGTGGCTGCACATGCATTCCCTTGTTTAAATAACAAGGCTTTGTGGCATGCAAAGGCCTCTGGCACCACAAACCAAAGGAAACAGCAGCAGGGTACAGGCAGTTTTCTGTGGGGTGAACTAGCAGAAATGAAACTTAATATCATCACAGCAATGTATCAAGGTATTATATTCAGCGTTCAGTTCTCCAGTTGGCAAGACCAGCAGATGGCAGAGGGAGGTCAGGAGAAGACAACTGTGTGAACTTCTGTGTGAAGTCTCTTACAGCTATCTGTCATTTGTAAAGATGCACACCGTTCTGACACAGGTTGCTATGGCTGTACTAGATAACTTTATCGTGCCTAATGCTGGGTTTAGACATGTTTGTCCCTGGCCAATCATAACTTGCCGTCTTTTACGGTCTGTGTGATTTCATCGGGTGGGAGGTATGAGGGATCGACTTCCAAAGCCGATTTCCGGCAGCCTAACCAGTATGTATGGTACTGGCTGTCTTGTGTTGTCTGGACCAGCTCCTTCACACATGTACTTTTATGAAACTTGAAACATGAAGGTACGTGTCCACAGGATTCTCTATTAACTGTTTCCCGTCCCGGCTAATGTCTGCTTTGTTGATGTGTTCATTTGTGTGTGCATGTGTGTTTGTACTCTATTCTTAAACCTCTGCATTGCACAGTGCAGGTACTGTTACAAGTGGTATCTTTAACTCAAGGACATGGCTGCATTCTCTAAGGCTATAACACCATCAAAAGAAAGTATCAGACAGACTATCTGTAGAGCTGTTAACAGCACTGAACTCTGCTGTAGGTAGCGCTGTAGCACATTATGGACAGAAAGATGAACCAGAGATGCAGTGCAGATGTTTTCAAGCAGCCCATAGCAGATTTAAATGCATCAGCAAGAGAAACAGCAGCAGAGACCAGTGTCTTGATTTGAACATTGAATGACATGAAGAGCAACTCTTTTCCATCAACATCCAAGATTTTGTCTAGCAGGTATGGGTTGACCCTGCTAACAGGCCACTAACAGTGTGAACAAAACAACGGACTGGAAATGAGTCAATCTGTCCATACAGTTTGTGAAAGGTTATTGCCTGCCATGCTGTTATGCTGTGTTGTAGAGAGTGAGAGTTACCTGTGTATAATAATGACATGTCTGCATATCAATATTGTCCCTTTGTTTAGGCCTTTAGCTAGTTATTATAAGCCTCAATATCAACCCTGCATACCAAGGCTGCCTCCTCTGCTGTCACGTCTGCCTGTGTCTGTTCCAGCAACTAGCTGTGGGTACAGCCTTTATGATCCTGCATGCTTGAGTGGGAAGGTAACACATTCCTGCAGCCAGAGTCACAACATACCTGCTGTGTACTCCCTCTCCATTCCTCCTCCCTGACAGCAGAGAGCAAATGGGGTCAAATGCTCACAGACCTCCAAATAGATCAAAATAGGAAGATAAAAGCACAGTAAAGCACTACTGTGATCAGCTGATCGTTTGTGTAGAAGACTCATCCCAGAACTCTGTTGGTCTTGTTGAACTACACAATCACCCCTTGTCAGACACTAAGAACAAAGCAAACATTCCGGCGTGTTAACCCACCGCCATCTAACAGCACAATACATAAACAAATGTACAACAAATGTACAAACATATAGGCACAGCTTCCCTAAGCACAAGACACAATATACAAATCAAACTGCATTCATTAGTGCCAGCCATTGAGATTGTGAATTACCTTCCTGGGATTCATTGACTAAAAACACATGCCTATTTAAAAGAAAAAGCACCATTACTACTTGCATTACATTGTTGCTATAGTTCTTGCAAGCTGCTTTGATAGGCAAACCCAACTGTTTAAGATAATATGTCAATCAAGGCACTATTTATAACCACTTGAAGGACACCTAACAGGAAGACAGCTTGTTTGATCACTCAGTTCCCCACCTATTGGCCCTGGAGGGAGGGGAGAAAATGTAAATGTACTCCAAGAATACCTCAGATATTTTTATTACATTGCTTGATTTTGATTGATGCATCTTTGGAGAATTGGTGGCAACATTTTTTGCTCTTTGCAACTCCCAGTCAGAGGGGTGAGTGGGGAGAAAGCAGGAAGCCAGGGCTTCTTGTGAATATTACCAGGGTGGTCCCAGTCCTGGATCACATTTTATCTCCACTGACAGGTGGAAGCAGAGACTGTATGCTGGAGCAGCTGTATTGCTACATCCCAATAACCCTTTGTTGTCTACAGTGGAAATGCCACTTTTTTTTTAGCTCTAGACATACTCTATCACTTTTTTACACTTCAGGTCTATTTTTTATTTTATACGCACATATATTTGAACCATTTTAATTGTCGTGCATAAACCAGACAACAGAGAACATTGCTTCTCAAACTGCTGTCTTAATGGGTATGAATGAATTTATAGGTTTAACAGTTAGCTGCAATGTTGAAATGAAATGAAAGGCGACCCACACCTTCTGTAGATAAAAACGTCTCATTCTAAGGTAACAAAAATACAATTCCTATATTTAGATGATCATACGCTAATGAAAAAATACTTATGAATGTTATGTTTCAACAGCATCTCCCTTTACACTGTCCTGACATCAGAATTACAGAACAATATTTGAAACTTTTGGAATATAAAAAAGACAATCCCAACAATCACGTCCACTTTACAGAGCGGCCAGGTGTTCAGAGGCATGAAAGCAGCCAAGGATCGAGAGAGAGAAAGACTATGGCTTTTAGATGGAGTTGGACACCATGTCATATGAACTTCTTTAAGAATGGTGAACTCAGTGAGTAAAGGCAGCACAGGTGTGACATCTGACACTGCCACACAGCCAGGTTGAATAAACAGTAATGGTGTTAAAGGACTTTAAAGCTGATCAGACTGGTTTCATTTACAACAACACTTTACAACAGAAGATCAGGTTCCCTCCCCTAGAGCAGGGGAGTGCAGACAACACAGCAGTTAACAGACACACACTCACTAGTTATGGATGGGCATGTGTTAGCTAGACAAAGACTGATGGCACAGAGATATGGAAACTGGCAAAGTTTGTTTTTTTTCCACATGATGCATCAACCAATGGCTGTGATTTCTATTATAAGAGAAGAAACCTGCAACCTAAGTCCTACACAAATCTTATTCAGGTTTTTTTTCTATATAAATACCTTTAAATCATAAAACAAGATTAAGTGTCGTTAGCCCTGCTAGCAGCTCTGTGAAGCTGTACATAGCTGTACTCTTGCTAAATGAGTTGAAGCTAAATGCTGCTAATCAGCATTCTAACATGTTCACAACAACAATAACAATGCTATTTGACATGTTTACCATGTTAGTTAAGTATGTTAGCATGCTAACATTTGCTAATTAACACTAAACACCAAGTACAGATAGGAATGTGTTTTGAAGGTATTTGGTGATAAACCGAAAAACTGGACAAACTGACGGCTGAACTGACGGCGCAAGATGAAAAGTTAAACAAAGTTGTTACAATTCATCATTGAGGTGTGTACGAAATTTCTTGGCAGTCCGTTCAGTAATTCTTTAGACATTTTTACTGTTTAAAACTGTTTTTAAAGTTTAGTCATTAGGATACAGTCTGGTAAACATGAATGTCTATACAAAATTTTGTGTCAGTTCATCCAGTACATGTAGTAATATTTGACTGGATGTTCAACTATATAGTTGACGTCATACAAATTACATGGTTGTAATTATATGTTATAATAGTTGTTTACCTTTACCTAGCATGACACTAGTGGCACGGTTCCAAAAATGGCAATGTTTGTCAGTCTATCTTTTTGGTCTGAAATATCTCAACCACTGTTGAAAAAATTGCCATTATTTTTGTATTTATGTAGAATTCAAACATGAGCTTAAATTGGAAAAGTATTTGTGGTACGAAAACATAAAGTAGTTTGTTTGTAATTTTAGGACTCTAGAATACCTCCCAAGTCATTGGAAGATATAAAGGGCCAGATAGAAAAATAGTAATAGTAAATAGTTTGGGAGATGAGTATCATATTTAGTTTGAATGTAAGAAGTTAAGCATAATGAATTATAGAGAAAGATATCTGCCAAATTATTATTTAAACTATCCATCTATGTTCATATTGATTTTATCATTATAATCAGAAAAGCCTAATGTTATTTGTAAAATAGGCGCCTTTTTGAAGAATGTCCTTCCTTTGTGTAAGAAACATGTCATATTTGTATATTCTGTTTGTGCTCCATACCATGTGATCGTGGTCATGAGTTGCAAATAAATTAAATGAAAATATATTCATTGGATGGATTTTGATGACTTTTCATTTTATTTCATGACATAAATGGAAATGGAATATATTATTCATAAGTATGTTTTCATTAGTGTATAATCACCTGACATTAAGAATCGTTGTTTTTGTTACCTTAGAATGAGCTGTTTTTATCTACAGATCCACCACCATGTTTCTACAAACCAAACAGGTAGCTCCAGATAGGGCCTTTCATTTTCTTCAAGAGTTTCACAGCCACTATAGTTTCTCCTATACACTTTACAGCCTGATCTCATTCCCAGGTTGTCAAACACGAGTGGTGTTCAGTTAGTTGCAATTTGCAGCTTTATACTGGTCCTTTAAGTTCCTGCAGTGGAAAAAGGGATATAAATTAAGTTGTGAAGAGTGAATGAGTTGGATACTATTGCAGCTCTACTTAATGACATAGGCTAAACTGATTTACTGTACATAAACTACCGTTGCTCAAGGTAGATTTTATCTGGAGTAAATGTATGTAAACATATTCACTGGTACTGTTATTAAAAGGATGTGAGAATTGCTTGTCATTTGATCCATCTGCTGTGTGCAGATGGGTTTGCCACAGACTGTTGTGTCCTCCCAGTGCTGCCAGCAAAGCAGGGGTGTTGGGTTCCAGCTCAGATAGAAGAGAAAAATGGTCTCCGTCAAACAGGATTAGCATACTATCCGTCAGTGAGGAGCTTAGTGTAACAGGGTAACAGTGCTATGCTAGTAAGCTAATAGCTCATATCATTTCTGTTTGGTTTCTCCTGGCCCCTCACTCCAGCATACCTGAGCAAACTTAGGCAGGTATCCCAGTAACTGTTCATAAAGAGCCATCAGGACTGCTGGGCAGGCTGCTAGTAATTAGTGTAATGGCCCCAGGTATACTGATACAGGGGCTTCCTCCTCTGACTGGCTCTGTTTGCTCCGCTTGTTTTTCATCAGTGTTTTAATGGTGTTGACCTCTCCCCTCAGGCTTCAGCTCAGGGTATTGCTTTCACTGTGCTGCTTAAGCACCATCATATTTTCCACCCCTGTCCACTTTGCATCCCATCCCACCAAGTGATGGTAATAAGAACTGATCACTATTCACAGTGTCAGTATTAATGGTGATTATCCAGAATTAACATTTCAGATAACAGATACATCTGTCAATAATATCTTGTTTTGTGTTTCTTAAAGATTGATATGAACTTCTTTAATAAATACATATAACTAAAAAGCAAGGAATCTGTGTCTGTCTGTATGTCTGACCTTCACATGATTCAACAACCATTCATCCGATTGACTTCACACTTGGCCGGTTTAACACCCAATGAAGTGCAGTGTCTATTTTGAAGCAGTTTGGTGGCACTATAATAACTAGGGTTGGGTAAAGAACTCTGAACTTTTCAAGGGTGCCGACCGAATTACATTGGTACTACTGATTACTGATTCACATTAAATCAATTGGTGCCAGATTTCCCTACCTGAGAGTGCATTTGGGTGAAAGAGTAGACTACAGAGAGAAAGAGAGAGAGCTAGACTAACGTGGGGTCACCCCTGCAGCTTGTTCCATTCACAGTGATTTAGGGCATGCAGGCTGTGTAATGCAAAATGCAAAGCTGGTCAGGGCAGCATGTCTAACCTGAGGATACATCTGGTCAGACACAAAATATATCTCCAAGCTGAAGAATGTAGTGTTACTGTGTTTGATAGCCTGAAAGCAAAGTCCCCCACAAGCAGCTAATGTTAGCACGCCTGTATCTTAATTCAGTCAGGCAACTTCAGTAACATCTTCAGGGAACTAATTAGGTAGTTGGATAAGTTGTTGCTGGAGGTAACAGGGTGTTTTTCACTCTTGGTTGACGTTAGCTGACAGTTTTACTAGTCACAGTAAGCCACAGGGCTGTCAACTCGCTTTTCTTATTACAGAGTAAAGTACCATTGGTTACTGGTACTGAATTCCAAGTACCGGTATCAAATTCAAATTGAATGGTACCCAACCTTATTAACAATGAACTTTACGTTTGGTCTGTAACTTTTGAACGCCTTTTCGTGTCTAGATCAGTTTTCTTTTTGATATTCCATGTACTGTAGTTCTGTTATAGCTAGCCCTAAAAGTTTGCTCAAATGCTGCCATATCTGTCATATCCCCTGAACACTGTGCTATTGCAATGACATTTGGTGGAAACAAAATTATAAACGCAATACTTTTGTTTTTGCGCCCCCCATCGGTCCACTCATGAGCCTGAACCTTGAAAAGATCAACGACTTCCTCACTTATGTACACCC
>NW_023339674.1:27214935-27222544 GCF_004916995.1 Morone saxatilis
AACAATATTTGAGAGAAATAGGTCTTTTGTGTACATAGAGAAAGTCTTAGATCTTTGAGTTCAGCTCATGATGAATGGGGGCAAAAACAAAAGTGTTGCGTTTATAATTTTGTTCAGTGTATATAGGTATAATGTCCAATTGGCCATGACCAATTAGGTGCCATTAGGTCAATAGGTGGTGCAGTAGCAGCATCACCTAACTATAAAGGAAGGAATCTCTGAAATTAAATCACATTAGTAAGAAAACCAAAAAAAGTACTGGAATCTGATTAGCTAGACAAGCCTACATACTTGTTCACCATTAATACACTATTATTCAGCTATTATTTAGCTATTATTTAATTAATTATTTATTTGGCTTATTTGAACTCTAAAGCAGTATGGCGTTGTGTTGCATGAACAGTGGTAAATCTATTTGATTATATCAGTAGTTCTCAACCTTTTCTGGTGTGCCCCTCTTGAGAAGCCGAAAAACAATCATGCCCCATCACCCCACAACTTTTTATTAGGCCTTACCAATGATAGGGTAAGATTTTAGTGAAATAAAGGTCAACACAGCATCATCAAACTCTGTGTTGTTTGTTTTCCCTACATTAATCTCATTACTTCAACTTTTTTAATCCATATTTTCCCTTGGTCATCCATGGCCTCCTGCAGAGGCTCTGTGCCCCACAGTTTGAGGACTGCTTTATATGTATATACATTTATACATTTTTGTGTATTTGTGTTGTGTTCACTTTTTGTTCAGTGTGAGGGTCTCACTGACCACGCTGTTTAATATCGTCACTCTTTTTCTCTCAGCGTAGCACGGATGGCTTCTGGAAGTCGGTGGCCAGGAACGTTCCAAGGGAGCCCAGTGACATGCGCATCCTGAACCCCTACTTCATTCAGACGGCCTCTTTCAAGCTGATCGGCTTACCTCACAACAACGGACAGATGGGCAGAGGGGTGAGGACCTGTTGTTTTCCTGTCAGTTTGTTCTCAGTTTGAGGTAGAGAAGTAGCAGGAACAGTGAGCTGGCTCACACACAGTGGTGAGTTAATGGTCAGGAGCTCTGGTAGCGGACTCCACTGTGTGCCTGTTTGCATTATGAAGGCCTCTGTGGACACACAGCAGATGCCACAGAGAGCAGAGTCTGAAAACAGTCTGAAAACAAACAGCGTTACCATTAGGCTATTATTAATAGAACCATGCTTCAGATTTCACATCTGTAAGATATCCACACAGTACCCATACAGTGTGAATCTGGATCCTCTACTGTACATTCACATGCACACACTGTACATGCTCTGGGGTACGGGTCATGGCTCGGTTACCTGTTTCACACAAACTTTTTATTTGTGTCCGTTTACAGAATATCCCAACACTGGGGGCAGTTGCCATAACGATGGCCCTTTATAACTGTGATGAAGTAGCTGTGGCTGGATTTGGCTACAACATGAGCACCCCCCGTGCCCCTCTGCACTACTATGAGAAGATCAGGATGTCAGCCATGAAAGAGGTAAGATTTTGTAAGATGCCCCAATAGACCGAATCACCGTGATAAGAATTGCTAACAAAAACAGTCACTCCAAGGTAGACAACTGGCAGGGTTGGGAGGGGTACTTTAAAAATGTAAAAGCTTGACTCTGTGGCTGGCTTTCAGTCTATGCTGCAAAATAGTAATAACAAGAAGCTTTCTTTGGTTTGTGTCTGAGACAGAGAGACAGTGGTGGTTGAGACAGAGGAGAGAGGATAGGAGAGGGAGTGCCAGCAAAACATTATTTTCTGTGCACAAATAAGCACCGCCGCAACTTCTGATTTGGTCTGAATGGTCTCATGCTGTCAGGCTACGTAAGGATTTTCTACCCGGAAGTTATTGATAGCAAACAATGTGATTGGTTCTACAGGTCCTAAAACTGAGACATTGCAGGGCTTTCTGAAGTTCCAGTTTCAGTAGTGTAATTCCATTGGTTCATTATCTGTGTAAATGGGCACTAAGAACAGTTTATCTAAATTCAGTTCCAAACAGAGGGCCAACATGTTACATGTTGCCTTACCACATCTGTGACCTCAGCTCTGTATGGCGTAACCGCAGTCAGTAATGTGCATTTTTAAAGCTCGTCTCCTTTTGATCTCTTGTGACACATTCATTATGCACAACAGCTGCAGTGTCATTATGTTGTATGTTTCCTTACATACAAAGTAAGGAGAATTCAAATTTCATTTTGACTTACGTGTTGATTGGCTGTTTGGCTTTTTTGGCTAAACTTCTGAGTCAGTCTGACCTTACTAACATTGCATGGTAAATTTACAGTTCACATTAATGATTCATCTCCTCCATTCACAGGTGTGTCACCCACTATTCCCTGCCCCTTTTACTCTTAATGGACGAGACTCCCACACAATATTCACAACCTCCAAATTTGTTAGCATTCTGACCAACCTGTCGACCAACATCCTTCTTGTTAGTTTTCCAGGTTTACGCTGTACTGGAACAGTTTACTGTGACCTTTCCCTCATTTAAAATGCCTCTTGGGAACCTATGAGGAATTTACCCAGCATGCTGAGTACTGGCCCTGGATGTGTATGAAATCTCAAGTGTAGGAACGTTGCTGGGTGCTGGTTTTGAGAGCAGCGCAGTCATAGCACACTACATACAATGTCTAAGTTGCCAATTACTCCACTTCACAGTCCCCAGCCTGATAAATCACTCTTAGCTCAGGTTATTGAGACAGACATGCAATCCCCTTCATCCTATTTTCCCCAACTGCACAACAGACTTGTGTTTCAGAGGCACAGAGCTGTTGGCCCCGCCCGCTGCCATGTGTAACTGAGACAGGCGAGAAATTTGTTTCTACAGTTCTCCATTAGTTCACTGGACAGCCACAATTTGAATTATAACTTAAGTGACTGACACTTAATTTGCTGCAAGAGGTGGAAGTTTTACTTAGTGGCCATTTATGATTGTTAATGTGTCAGACCTTTTAATCTCATGAGTAATATAATATCTTAATAAATGTTACATTTGTCAAAAAGGGGTATAATACATTTGCAACTGTTGTGCAAAAAGAGAAAAAAACATCAGGATTCATGGCGATAGTCCAACATTTTGGGAAACTTCAGTATTTGCTTCCTTGCCAAAAGTTACAATAGATGAGAAGATCAATATCACTCTCATGTCTGTGCACCAAGTGTGGAGTTAGAGCCACAAGGTGATTCGCTTATCTTAGCTTAGCAGAAAGACGAGAGGGAAGAGAAACATCCCGTCCCAAAGCATTCCATCCCTGTTGTCCAGACAAGAGGAAAAGATGCTGTCTTTCTTTCTCTCTTTATTCTACTGCAATCCTTTGTTTCTCTACCACACTTACAGTTTTTCTCTCTTTCTGTTTCTCTCTCTCCTACCTTCTCCACTTAGTTTCAAACAAGAACCAGCTGTTGAGTAGAGAAGATGGTTATCCTCTTGGAAACGCAACACTGTCAGTCAGGGAATATTTAAAGGGGAAATCCACACAAAAATCACACTATTTGGTAAACCAAATTTTGGCATGTGCACCTTGGTATCTCAGATTTACATCAAAATGTTTGTATACAGCAAAACCCTTTGATGGTGTTATTATGGGGTGCAACTAACTATTATCTTCATTTGTCTTGTTTACTTGACACCGTCTAGAACCCAGAACCATTAATAATCCAGACTAGTGCTACCCATGACCAGATTTTCCTAGTTCAAGCCATTATTCAACTTGTTTATAATATTATTTATTATTATGTATATTTTATTATTGACATACATTTTTGGTGCATCAGAAAATTGGACCATGGATTCAAATCCGACCTATAGCCCTTTGCTGCATGGCATCCCCTGCTGATGGTCTGCACTTTTTCCTATCACTCTCTCAAGCTGTCCTGTCTAATAAAGAGAAAAAAAGCGCCCAAAAATATGTACAACTATGAAAAAGAAAAAATGTTATAAGTAACATTGTTAACAATGATAAATTACAGAGAAATACAAAACTGTAATAATGAGACAGAAAAAAAGAATGCCTTTGCCATTGCCAATGAGATGAGTTTTGGCAGCCAAGCATATGATTGCAAGTGACATTGATTGGCCAATATCAATACCCGTTCCATGAAATTAAACCCGAACAAGTGCACTTCATCAATAGTTTTGTTTTAAAGGTGGAAGTTACTTCGATAAAAAATGTAAATATAACAATATATTGCTGGACTCTGTCAAGTCCGAGTGCAAATACCAACGAGTCCAAGAAAACAAAAAACGTCTAGTACTTGAGTACAACAGCACTGGAAAACATACCTATAAATATTAAATTCTGTTTTTGCCAATTGATCCTCCTAAATGTTACACACTGGACATTTTAATATACATTTTTGAACTATTGTTGAAAATGTATTGGGGTTTTTTTATGAAATGTTGATCTAAAGGGGAAGAATCTACACCAAACCTCCTGCACCTACCTCCTGACCTGTGTGTCTCTGTCCCCTCTGCAGTCCTGGACTCACAACATATCTAAAGAGAAGGAGTTCCTGGTGAAGCTGGTGAAGGCTGGAGTTATCCAGGACTGGACCAATGGGATCTGTGGTGCAGGATGCTGATGGTCTGTACTCAGTTTCATGGATCCTGAATGAAGCACTGTGCTCACCAGGGAAACTCAAGGCACTGTAGGCCATGTTCCCAGCAGAGAGAAGCAGCTTTCACACACAGTGGTCAGTACAGAGACTGAGTATATGAGGCTTATTGACCCGGGCACATGGCCCCAGTGTTGCATACTGACATATTGCAAGCAGTTGGCCTCTGGTTTGTATCGCAGTATTTAGTTCATCCTAGTTGCAGGTTAGTGTATATTTACATTGATTTGGTATCCTGGCTCACGGGTACGTCAGCAGTGTTGGTGATCAAACCAGCACCTACACGAGGCCGCACTCCAACTAGAACTGCTGCAAGCTGGAGACAGGAGAAGAGGATGAAGTGGTTGGGTTTAAATATTGAGCCTGTGCCAAGAATACCTCTGCAAGTGTCCTTCTGCTCACACATCTGAATGTAATCTACATCAAACCTATAGTCACTTATTGATATCTTCCAGCTTCTGTGTTAAACAGGGTGCACACCACATGACACATTACTCAGCCGTCCTGGATCAGTCTCTGGCATCTGAGAGTAAACCCTCATATCAGAGCAACCTGGCAATAATCACAGCTAGTTTAGTTTGAGTCAGTATGAATGAACGCAAATAAGAGATTTCCTTCAGCAGCAGCATGACCGTGATGCAGGGTAGTAACATTATGTTTGTCCTTGTGCTGCAGTCTTACCTCCAATGTCTGCTGGATGTGGCCAAGTCACATTTCGCTTCTAGTCAGCCGGACCACCACTGAAGAGTGAAATTCACTTGTGAATGTATGTAAATGTCTATATTTATTGACAACTAACTAATACTTAATGAAGCATTTCATTTGTTACTGACTCTGTGTTATGTACAAACACTAAACCTATTTTAGTTTGTTTCTGTCACTTGTTGTTTGAAGCCTTTGAAGCAGCAGAAGGAATATAGGTTTTCCTCTGCTAAGATGAAATAAGACAGCGTGCTGTATTACAGCCAAAAAGCAGAGGTTGCGTTAAACTGTCTGGTTGTCCTTCATTCTGACAGACATAATCATCTTTTTTAATTAGCCTTTATTTTTATTTTTATTTTTTATGATAGTGAGACATATAGCCTATTTAATAGTATTTAAGTTTAGAGAACAACTTGATCTCAATCACATTTAATATACAGAACTTTGAATGATTCATTTAAAAGGGCATAGAGAGAAAAGAACAACAGACACTGCCTGTGCATTCACTTTCATGAATAATTTTTTACCTCCTTGCTGCCACTTGCTTCCTCTGTATCATTAGATGCTGGTGGATGATAACTGTTTTATCACCTCATTTATCAACCACATAATGATTATTGGGCTTTCTAAAGAAACTTGTGACAGTCAGCTGTCGTCACATTTTGTGTAGTAATACAGCCTCCCAATGTGATGGCTAAAGCTAGCTACACAACAGGGTCATGCATGTGAGATCAAAGACAAGGCTACTGGACAATAGCTTGTTAATCTGTCTGAATGACGGCCTTCAGAGTTTTCTGTCATTGTTAAAAAATTTACCGTATGTGTTACTAATCATAAATGAGCATGTTTTTAAACCTTCTGTGAAACTATAGATGTTTTTCTTCCCAGTACCAACTCTGATACTTGAACTTTGTGTATCGGCCGATACCAAATACCAATCCAATTTGTAGCAGGGTCCCGTTTCAGGGCTAATAAATTATGTGGTGCACAGACATGTGTACTAACCAATATCCAGTACCACATTTTAAGAGGTATTGGAGGAATTTTCAATACTGGTTTCTGTATCAGAACAATTTAAAACATAAAGAATGTGGCGTAGCTGCATCCAGTGGGCATGAGGGGTCACAAGTCTTAAAATTAATGTGAGACCTGCTTCTTGGGCCATGCTGTTGAGTGTCGCTGTTGAATGTCACTGTTGTGTAGGCCACACAAGTTAGTACAAGAAACAAACATGTTTTAATAAAGGGTCTGGGTTCAGCAGCGGCTCTATATCTGAATTTCTGTCATTTCATTTTCCTTTAGGATTATGTTATTATAGTAATGTTGAGTAATGGCAAGCATATATACAACAGTCCAACACCTGTAAACCACAACTGTACCTATCTTTCTGTCTGAGATATGGAATGAATTGCTTGCATGACTGATATCTGATTCCTACCACACTGCAGTGTATTCAAGAACACCAGGGCCCTGTATTTCGTACATACATCACACGTGGTTAGCTTGATTTCGTCGAGGCAGAGGACCACCCACCTAGAGCCGAAGGGTCTCTCCTAGGTTTCTGCCTTTTAACAGGCAGTTTTTCCTTGCCCCCGTTGCCAAGGTCTTGCTCATGGTGGTACTGTTGGGTCTCTGTAAATATTAAAAGGAGTTCGTTTTAGACCTGCTCTATTTGGAAAGTGAAAACTGAATGCTATATCACAAATAGAAGAAAACGAATCACACTCTGAACACTTGATCCTGGAGGAGCGAGAAGAAAGGGAGCGTGTCTCATCATCTCAGGATCCAACAGCCGGCCACCCACACCGGCACCGACTAGCCGTACATGGGATATTCTTGTATACGACTACCAACCTGAGATTACAGTAACCTAATAATACCAAACAAGTCAGCACTAGCAAGATTCTAGAGGTTAGACATCCATCTTATACCCGAAAGTAGTGATATGCAATACATCTAGCAGGAGAGCCCACACAAGGATTTGTGCGCGTAGTCCCTTTCCTTTGGATGGTTTGATCCCATCTCTGACACCATATACCATTCCATAGCGTTAAACATAAACCTTTACCGCATTTAATCCTGAATATGCCCGCTTCAACCCATCCCACTTATAACATACAAGATACTCTCATCCTTTATACACTCCTTAATGACGAGTAACTGTAAATTTCGAAGCTTATAGTATGTAAGAGTCCCTACCTACATTATCACCACTTATGCACCACATTTCACTGCGAGGGAAAAGACAGACTATAAATGCTCTACTACATCAAAACAA
>NW_023339674.1:27222644-27226969 GCF_004916995.1 Morone saxatilis
CCCGAACAAAATAAATCGTTCCCTCTCACCTCTGTGCATTAAGTGCCATTCTGATAGGGGGACGTACTTCCACTATTTTTAGGACTGTAATCTCCAGATTCTGGACATTTATCTCCAAGGTAATTCAAGGCATGTGTCCTTTTCCTTTTGGGCCTTCCCTCCAGGGAATTACATCTCCCTGTATCACCCTACAAACTCCTTGAGAAACTAATTTGAATTGCTCGAAAGTGCATCCTGCATTATTGAATCAAAGACTCCCTGCCAAATGCTACTCTTTGGTACAGAGCTATTTATAACACTCATGAAAGATTACAGGCTGTCTGAAAAAGAAAAGAAGAGCTATTTTTGAAGGTCTGGTCACTCTTAAAGTTATTTTTATTTTTTTGGCCTTTTATTGCCTTTATTGATAGTGACAGCCAAAGATAGACAGGAAAGGTGGGTAGAGAGAGTGGGGATGACATGCAGCAAAGGGCCACAGGTCGGATTCGGAACCGGGCCGCTGCAGCAACTCCGTACATGGGTCGCCAGCTCTACCGACTGAGCTAACCGGGAGCCCTCAAATAATGCATTCTGTTCATTCATATTCTGTTCCTGTTCAGATAATAAAGGGTGGCATAGGAAGAGAGACACACCTCCCTCTCATCATTCTCCACAGAAAGCAGAGTTGAGGGGTTGCAGCCGTTAATGAATCTAACAAATTTGGTTAAACAATTAGGTTGAGTAAAAACAGCTATTGGACAAGTTGCAAAGGCAAGAGATTTGATATAAAGTATCCCTACACAGGAAGGTCTCAGTTCCCGAAGAGCTGCTCCCCTCTGGCCGTTTCAGAGCATCGGCAGTACAAAACAAGCTCAAGCACAAAATCAGGTGACCTTAGCCACTGGTGCTTGTGTGTCAGCTACTGTATGTGTGTGTATGCAGGTCTTTGCACAGTGGGTAGTCATTATTACACTGTGTTTCTGTGCTGGTACATTTAGCACAGATGATTCTGATTCGGGCACTGCGTGTGACAGAAGGACAAACATACAGACTACAAGTGACTGAACCACTTTCTCCCCATCCTGATCTCTGTCCTGCTCTCGGTCTTCTCCCTCCTTCTCTGCCCTCTTTCTCTCCATTTGTCCCTCCCTCCCTCATTTAATAGGATCCTTGGTGTGTGTGGGGAGGTAGAGCTGTGTAGAGGTCAATAGCTCCCATCTGTCACAGAGGAAGCTGTGTGGTCTATGACAAACTGCCTGTCCTGCTCTCCTTAACAGCATTCACTCTCTCCAGAGACCATCTCCAGCCCAACTCTCAGCCTCCACACTAAATAAACTGCTATAACTAAATGCTGATGGTGAGCCAGTGTGACAAGAGAATATCCAGTCATTTGATTGTAGTCTGAATATTTATTATGAACAGATCATATCTGACAACCAACTGACAGCACTGTCATTAGGCAACATGTTTACTGCACTGTTACACCAAAACTTCCCACTAGGGTTGTGCCGATCGTGATGGCTGACCGACATCACGATGGAGAGCCACCATCGTGATGCTACATAAGGTGACAAACATCGCCGGTAAAACGGAGGATTAATGTTCCGTTAGTTAGACTAATTTACATGCAGCGCGCATTGAGAGCCCGGCGTTTGTGTACTAATGGATGTGTTCGCCAGTTTGTGCACGAATGTTCGGAATTCTCCGAGCTCCAAGTCCGAATTTTAATCAAGAAACGCCCGCACGTGAAGTCAGATTCTCCACTCAGAAAGTTCGGAGCTAATCTCACGCAGACAGACATTAAGAATTGCATGCTAGTGCTGCTATTCCGTAAACAGTCGAGTCCAACATCGTTTTCCGTTGTACGTTTGTGAGGCTGGGAAGGGCGATGGACCTCAACCTTTTGGGGTTAGCGTTGTCTCCGAGCTCCGAAGTTCGCGACTTTCAGTGTAAAGTTGAACACCACCATAACAAGCACGAGCTTCACTCCCCCAGGGTCCTAAACCGAGGGAAGCTGTAGCGGTGCGGCCTGTTGCCCTGTTTGGCGGTTGATCATACCCATCGTCTACTATAGAGCAGAGCGGGTGGCTAGTCAAAATAAAAAGTGCTTACCCCCCCATGACGATTATCACTTCGTCCATCGGCGATGTTTTACTGTACATCGTCAAACTGCCAATCTTAGTGGACATCGCCCAACGCTGGTGGCGTCATGATATCATATGGCAGCCCCATCACGCAACCAAACTGTGTGCACTGTTTTTGTCTTGACACCTTTCTATCAGAAACTAGGTATTACATGTTTTCAGCAGTTTGAGCTACAGTAGCGCTCGTCTGTTGGATCGACCACACTGGCCAGCTACACTCCCACACGTGCATCCACTGCCTTGGCCATCCAGACCCTCGTCTCTGGTTTACTCTTTTCCTTCTTGGAGCAACTTTTGATAGGTAGCTGACCCTCTGCAGACCTGGAACACCGCCAAAGAGCTTCAGTTTTTGGGATGCCTCTGACCTAAGGGATGCAGCTTATTCGAATATTTTTGGTAATCGAGTATTTCTAAATCGAATATTCCCCTCGATTAAATCGAGTAATTTCGGAAAATAACAATTTGCGCTTAATTTAAAGCATTCTAATATAAAATACAAAAGAGACGATCATTAAATATAACACCAATTGTTTCCTTTTAGAAAAAAACTTAACGTTTATTAATTATACAATATGCAACAGTTTAGTAAAACCGTTTTTCAGTCCAAAATCAATTAAAAATAAATAAATTAACTCAACTTAAACAATTAAAACATTATCCATGCCTTGTTTATGTAACCCGTACGACCAAACCGGTCCTGCGGGTTTACCCCCGGGTTTCGGGTCAGGTTTCGGTCAAGAAAATTTTTACTTTAAATTGCCGGGGCGGTTTCATTAAAGGATTATCTGTCCATTACAGCCTACTTCTGTTGGGTAATCCCACCTGCGACCTGACGGTGACAAGCAGTTAGAAATGCCATGGCCTTTCAATTGAAAAATACCCCTAATGTTGGTTTACATTCTTAAGATTCTATTAAAAATGTGCTATTAAGAACCTTCAGAAAACAGTTTGTGAGCCTGTTTTTAAGGTGGAAAAACGCTCCTGTTTTTTTTAGCCTATTTGTTGGGTTTTTAATATGTTTCTTTTTTTTTGTTCTATCTTTTTTTTGATTGCAAAAATTAATAACTAGCACAAAACTGCCAAGCTAATTTATTTTATTTTTATGATTTTATCTTGTTATTGTTATTTTGTTATACCGCTATATATATTTATTTTTTTTCAGAATTTGAAATTCTTGCTCTGTTTGCAGTTCTTTCCCGTTCTGCCCACTCGAGGCTGTTTTTAACCACATTTTTGGTCAGACAAATAAGGAACATATTTGTACCTTCTGTTATGTTATAGGGGCGGGGCACGGTTGTTTTGGGGAAGACAACAAAAATATGATTGGGGAAGCGGGTCAAATTATTTAAGTACAGTATGCCGGGACACACCCCACGGGGTTTGGAAAACCCACACACCCGTGGCTCCTTGGGAATCCAAACAGTTAGGGAAACCCGCTTCCCCGTTCTTCCCCGCCTGTGGGGAAAATAAGCCTGTGACCCCGTAAACCACGTGTGTCCACACTTAAGGGAATCCGTTGGCCCCCGAAAACGTTGAAAGCCCCTTGAAAATTGTTAATTTGTAAAACGAGGGCCTCTTCCGAGGCAAGAAGGGAACACTGCTTCAATCATTTTGTTAATTCGACGGTTTTTACCCCTTGAACGAAATCCGTTGCCCAGCCCCTTCCTTTTAAAACCCAAAGTTCGTCCTTAGCCATCCACATGGTGACCCTTTGTTTTCAAGTTCCTCCAAAAACATTTCTCCACGGCCTGCCATTCCTGCCCTTCTTTAAAACACAAATCCACTTTGAAGGGAACCGTTTTTCTTGCCCTTGGCAAATTATATCCCCTTGCATGCCACATGATAAACCAAGATAATCAGTTGGTTTATTCCTGTCAGTTTGGCTTGTACATTGGTTACTGGCTGTGGAATCGGTGTGTAGATTCGTCTGGGTACAATGGTTTCATCTACCCCACTTTCCATTTGCTAGAAAATTGCCCTGATCCCTATACCTTTGTGAATAAGGCATGGTGGGATCGCCATCAAAGGGTTCAAAAGTTATAAAATTTTTTTTATTAATTAATGCTATTTAGCCCTGTGCGGGGGAAGTTTTGTTTCAAAGTGTCTTTTTTGTTAAAGTTAGAATAAGCGAAATATCTACACAGTTAAAGACGGAACATTAGATGTACTACTGTAACTTCCAAAACCAAGAAAAGAGCCGGG
>NW_023339674.1:27226994-27233511 GCF_004916995.1 Morone saxatilis
GGTCGCTCCGACGTGATGTTAACTCGTAGTCGTTTGACGGGGGACGAAACGGCGCAGGTGCTGTTGTGAAGAGCTTCAGCGTAGTCGACGCTCCCCCTCCCCTCTGCCACCGGTGAAGGGATGCAATGCGAGAGGGCGTGGATGCTCTTCCTTGCAGAAACAGCTCCTGACAGCACATCATGGCGATTCTAGTTTGGAGACAAATCCCTTCCAGCGCTCTCATTGGGGACATTGTGAGTCAGGAATCCTTGTGGGTGATGTAAGGTCCTTCTGTCCATCTGGACGTCCGAACACCTCCTTCCTCCGTGAATGAAAAAAAAGATGCTTCTGAGAGGCTTTAGCAGGAGCAGCAAAGCAGCAGACTGATCAGGAGTCCTATCAGCGTGGGTCTGTATGACAGACCCTTGACTTCGAGTTCACTGAGTTCGTCCAGCTCTTATATACCTCCTCTACAGTGTGACTCTGCCATGAGGTTATCGGTGGGGTCCACATGCGGGCTAAGAAAGTATCTAACTTCTCAGGCACCTACTCCCACCGCAACCTACACTTCAAACATGCTTGTTATTCTCTGGTGGTGGATTGGTGTAATCTGTTTACTCTGGTCCGCAACCATGTTTCATATAGCCCATCTAAATTTCTTCGGCAAGCACCTCCCGCGCCCCCCCCCCACCCGCACCCCCGCCTCTCCCCCCCCCATGTATCCACCCTTGCTTTTATTTTCCTGTTTGGAAGTTCTAAACTAGAAGCTGACGATAATCATTCATCATCATACTGACAATTTTCGAGCATAAGATGTTCTAAGTTGAACCGGAGATGTTGTTCCTCGTGTCTGAAGCCTAGTCTGACGTAATGTCTCTGGTGGGACAACAACTCTGTTCTTTCATGAAATTTAGACACAAACACTCCTAAAAGCGTTTACCAGATGAAGAGCTTTTGTAGGACCGTTTTCGCACTTACAAAACCCATGGTCCCCTTCAAGTATGTCGGGTCAGCTCCTCCACTACATTCCTATCAATTATTCTCTTCTCACACCTGCCCCGCCCGGATGTTTCTCCGCTCTGGGCAAAACGGGAGGCGGACAGGTCCTCTCTCTCAACAGACAGGGCTGCCTCTACCACGGCATCATCCAGCACGAGATCAACCACGCTCTGGGCTTCCAGCACGAGCACATCAGGAGCGACCGCGACAACTACGTCAGGATCAACTGGGAGAACATTGACCCGCAGATGGCCTACAACTTCTACAAGCAGGCTACCAACAACCTCAACACTCCCTACGACTACTCCTCCATCATGCACTACGGGAAAACAGCCTTCTCCATCCAGCTCGGCAGGGACTCCATCACCCCCATCCCCAATGCCAACGTCCAGATCGGCCAGAGCCAGGGCATGTCCTACTGGGACATCATGAGGATCAACCTGCTCTACGGCTGCTGATGACAATACTACTGATGCTTGATTGAGAGTTCACTGTTAAGCAAACAAATACGCTTGAAGCACAATGCAACACATTAACACTTTGCTCCAGCTATCTGTAATTCATCAAAAGCTACTAAAAGTGAGGTGATCTATGATACGGATTTCAGCTTCTGTGACTGTATTCTTTGAAAACGTTCAGGCAACTGAATATCAGTCAGAAATGTAAAAACTGTTTGTATTAAAGTTAACACAAAATGAAACCATTAAAATAAAGTTGGTTAGCAGCAGTTTGGCAGTTAAACTTTGTGTTTTTCAGTGCAGTATGTTGAGTGAGATCATCCACTGGCCTTCATTTTCTTTGTTTCTCCCTGGTTTCTGTCAGCTTTCCTTCCTTCTTTCCTTTCCGTCCACACAGTACCTCTAATTTATTGTGCTCCTTCTTCACAAAGAAATAATTTCACTCCTGTCTATCTGCAGCTCTGTAATGTCCCTCTCAAGGCTTTTCCACAACCAAAAAGAACAAAGGTTTAAGAAATGTATAACTGCGTGTTTTTCTGCTCAAAAAATACACTGATGCTAACGTTAGCATGCCTGGCTAAGTAGTTACCTATTTTTACCTCCAAGTGAGGTAGCACATCATTAGCTACTTTATTATTTTGCAGGGTTAAAGGTTGGGTTAGAAAAAAGGCCCGTTCAGGACTGAGACATACATTGGAGCCGGTGTAACACTAGTCTTGGATGCTGCTTACCGCTTTATCCCAGTTTAAGGTAACGTTAGCAGATCAGTACTGCTCTGTATTGGGTTTGGGGAAGTTTAACTGAGATGACTTTGTGTAAATTATAAATTTGTCCTCATCCTCAAAGTTTATTCTCATGTAAAAGTGAAACCATGTTTTAAAATACTTACAATAAAGCATAAATCTGACCTCTGACTTATTCGGTAATGAAATGTATTACGTGTATCTAGACTAAGAGGGAAATAGTTTTAAACTACATTTTCCCTCATGCTTTACTATAATACTGGAGCTAGATAGTTACCCTCTAATATTAGAGCGACGGTGCTCTTTTATTTCCATGTATTCTAAATGTTTCATCAATTTATTAAGATAATGACCTTTTACCTAGGACCTCTAAGCTTTAGCCTCAGTCTTATTTACATAGTTACATAGTGCAGAGCTGGCATGATATCATGTATGTAGCCATCAAATGAAGGAATATTTTAGACGCAAATGCTGGTTTCTCATTTTCACAAGAGTCAATGAGAAACATTAAAAAGTCAGCTAGGGGTGGAGTTTCCAAACAACTCACAGAGTTAATGTTATTTAGCTAGCTAGCTACAGCTAAACAAAAGCTGCCAGTGAAAGTGGTCATTTACGTCATTCAAATCAAGTCGTCAACTGAGAATGAAAAGCTGCTTTTGTTTTCTTCTGCCTAAAATCTGAGATCCATTGTTTTAAAACTTACTGTAAGTTTTAAATGGTCAAATGAACCATTGCCATCATTGTAAACTGCATATGTGCAGTGCTAGACTGGATAGCTTTATGGGTATAGCAACAGTAACTAAGGGAGGTTGGGCTTAGTGAATGGTCAGTTGTTTTGGGGGGGTTTGTCTTTTGGGGTTTTTTGGTCCGTACCCTCTAGTACAGGGGTGCCCAAACTTTTTCTCTTGGAGGGCTACAACTGTGACTTAATGGTGGGCTATGGTGCCAAAAGCAAAGACCTGTTGTATTGTATTGTTAGGATGCAAACTGGTACTAGGATCCCATGTTCCCTTAATTGAGTGACTTCCTGCACAGTGTCCCTCTCCCACCGTGCTCAGATATTGAAAAATAATAATTAGGGATCGTACATACTTAAAACCATGTTGTAGTGCACAAAGGTCCTTAAACCTTCATCTGGTAAAAATGTTTTAGAGTGTTTTGTGTCTAAATTGTTTCATGAAACAACAGAGTTGTTTGTCCCACTCAGAGAATTAACGTCACATTTATGTTGCAGACACGATGCAACTATTGGCTTCAATAAATCTATCTCTGAAATTGTAGTTATGATATGAATTGATTTATCGTTCAGCTCTAGTTTATTCACTTTCCAAATCAGAAAATAAAAGCCAAAGTTGGTATCACATAGATACCAATAGATACCATGAACTCTTTTGCCTGAAGACAATTTAAGATGTCTATATAAACATGTCTGACCAAGTAAACTAACTGTTCATCCATCCAACCACCAGAGATAACAAACCATGTTGAAGTAGTAGGTTTGTCTGTGGAGTCCTGCCTGAAGAGGTTTATTTAGGCCTAGCAGTGTGGACCCCAACCCATAATCCTCATGCAGACACACCTGTAGAGGAGAGTATAAAGAGCCTGGACTGAACTCAGTGAGACATCAAACTTCAAGGAGTCTGTCCACAGCTACCAGACCCACCCTGAATATGACTCCCTCTGTCAGTCTGCTGCTGCTGCTCCTGCTCGGCCTCTCTCAGGCACATCCTCTCACGGAGGAAGGAAGTGTTCCGGAGGTCCAAATGGACGAAGACGACACTGTCGACATCACCACCAGGATTCTGACCTCCAACAATGCCACCAATGAGATGCTGCTGGAAGGAGACTTGTTGGCTCCCAGAACCAGAAACGCCATGATGTGCTTGTCCCAGAGCTGTTTCTGGAAGAAAGCATCCAACGGCCTGGTGATGATCCCCTTCACCGTGAGCAGTGAGTTCACCAGCTTGGAAAGGCAGGACTAACGCCATGAAGTCCTTTCCACAACACACCTGCGTCCCCGTTTTAGTCCCCGTCAAGAACCGAGTACGACTACATCAAGGCCGTTGAGAGCAGACAACCGGATGTTTTTCTCCGCTCTGGGCAAAAACGGGAGGCGGGACAGGTCCCTCTCTCTCAACAGACAGCTGCCTTCTACCACGGGCATCATCCAGCACGAGATCAACCACGCTCTTGGCTTCCAGCACCGAGCACATCAGGAGCGACCGCGACAACTACGTCAGGAATCAAACCTGGGAGAACATTGACCCGCCAGATGGCCTACAACTTTCTACAAGCAGGCTACCAAGCAACCTCAACAGCTCCTACGACTACATCCTCCATCATGCACTACGGGAAAACAGCCTTCCTCCATACAGCTCGGGAGGGACTCCATCACCCCCCATCCCCAAAATCGCCACAACGTCCAGTTATCCGGCCAGAGCCAGGGCATGTCCTAACTGGGACACATGCATGAGATCAACCTGCTCTACGTGCTGCTGATGACCCAATACTCAAGCTGATGGGCTTGATTGAGAGTTCACTGTTAAGGCAAACAAATACGCTTGAAGAAAGCAATGCAACACCATTAACACTTTTGCTCCCAGCTATCTGTAATTCATCAAAAAGGCTACTAAAAGTGAGGTGATCTATGATACGGATTTCAGCTTCTGTGAGCTGTATTCATTTGAAAAACGTTCAGGCCCAACTGAATATCAGTCCAGAAATGTAATAACTGTTTGTTCATTAAAGTTAAGCACAAAATGAAACCATGTAATAATATAAGTTGGTTAGGCCAGCGAGTTTGGGGCCGTTAAACTTTGTGTTTCAGTGCAGTATGTTGAGTGAGGATCATCCCACTGGCCGCTTCCATTTTCTTCCGTTTCTCCCTGGTTTCTGTCAGCTTTCCTTCCTTCTTTCCTTTCCGTCCACCACAGTACCTCTAATTTTATTGTGCTCCCTTCCTTCACAAAGAAATAATTTCCCTCCTGTCTTATCTGCAGGGGCTCTGTAATGTCCCTCTCAAGGCTTTTCACAAGCCAAAAAGAAGCAAAGGTTTAAGAAATGTCATAACTGCGTGTTTTCTGGCTCAAGAAAAATACACCTGATGCTAACGTTAGCATGCCCCTGGCTAGTAGTTACCCTATTTTATACCGGCTCCAAAGTGAGGTAGGCACATCATTAGGCTACTTTATTATTTTGGCAGGGTTAAAGGTTGGTTGAAAAAACGCGTTCAGGACTGAGACATAGCATTGGAGCCCGGTGTAAGCACTAGTTTGGTGCTGCTTAACCCCGCTTTATCTCCAGTTTAAGGTATACGTTAGCAGATCAGTACTGCGGCCTCTGTATTGGGTTGGGGAAGTTTAACTGAGATACTTTTGTGTAATTATAAATTTGTCCTCATCCCTCCAAAGTTATCCTCATGTAAGAAGTGGAAACCCATGTTTTAAAATACGTTAAAATAAAGCATAAATCTGACCGTTCTGAGCTTATTCGGTAATGAACTGTATTACGTTATCTAGAAACTAAGGAGGGAAATAGTTTTAAAGCTACATTTTCCCATCCCATGCCTTTACTATAATACTGGAGGGCTAGATTTTATTTCCCTCTAAATATTAGAGCGTACGGTCGGCTCTTTTATTTCCAGTATTCTAATTGTTTCATCAATTTATTAAAGATTTAATGACCTTTTACCTAGGACTCTAAGCTTTAGCCTCCAGTCTTTTTACATAAGTTATAGTTAGCAATTAGATGAGAGCTGGGCATGATATCATGTATGTACCCATCAAATGAAGGAATATTTAGACCGGCAAATGTGGTTTATCATTTTCGACCAAAGAGTTCAATGAAGAAACATTAAAAAGTCAGCTAGGGGTGGTTTCCAAACAACTACAGGTTAATGTTTTAGTAGCTAAGCTACAGCTAGAAACAGAAAGCCTGACCAGTGAAAGTGGGTCATTCTTACGTCCATATCAATATCAAGTCCGTCAACTGAGAAATGAAAAGCTGCTTTTGGATTTTCTATCTGCCCTAAAAATCTGAGATCATTGTTTTAAAAAACAAATTACTGGTAAGTTTTAAATGGTCAAATGAACCGATTGCCATCCCATTTGGTAGAAAGAAACTGGGGCATGAGTGTGCCCCAGCTGCTATGACATGGGATAAGCTTTATGGGTATAGGCAAGCAGTAACTAAAGGGGCAGGTTGGGCTTAGTGAATGGTCAGTTGTTTTGGGGGGGGGTTTGTCCCTTTTGGGGTTTTTTGGTCGGTAACTCTAGTAGCGAGGGGTGCCCAAAACTTTTTTCGTCCTTGGAGGGGCTACAAACTGTGACCTTTAATGGC
>NW_023339674.1:27233536-27234192 GCF_004916995.1 Morone saxatilis
ACTGTACAAAAATGAAGTCAAAATATCACACAGCCATCTTCTGCCACTCAGAGACAGAGTCTGTGCAGGGGGGGATATCAAGATGTTTTGGCTTCACTTTTGAAGAGCTGTCATATTGTCCATCTTTATATATGTCAATGGTCTAAACCAGTGGTTCCCAAACCAAGCCCTCTTCATTTCAGGTTAAGAATATGCATGGGTTATTTATATCAGTTCAGATCTTATTATTTCTTTAGAACAAAAAAAAAAGATATAAATTAGTGGACCACCCGCTCTGCCTCTGAGCCACGGTGCCCTGTGAGTATAGCAACGTATTCAGTGAGCTAGGAGAGAAAGCCAGCTGAAGTCCTGTAAGTGTAAGTAGTAAAAACATTAAAAACAAAGAGCTGTTGGAAAAATGGCTAAGTGTCAGGGACAAGAAAATGTAATATTTCCTCAAAAAAAACAATTATATTTACTTTGGCTTTATAGAAGCAACGGAAAAACTAGACCTGAATGTCTCAAATGCAGTGGAAAAAATAGCGAATGAAAGTATGAAACCCTGTAAACTGAAGCAACACCAGACTACTAAACACCCCGAGACGGTGGGTAAATCTAGGGAGTTTTTCCTCAGGGAAGAGGAACTTTTGGTGAAAAACAATTCAATTCAATTCAAT
>NW_023339674.1:27234260-27234742 GCF_004916995.1 Morone saxatilis
GTCTAGACCGAACTCCTTAAAAAAACAGGCCCCAAGACATAAGAGACAGCTTAATGTGGGCTCGAAGCAACCAAAAGCAGGCTGCATCATTTCAGTGCTCTCTCTTCATTAAGCAAGCAAAACAAAAAACACACAACATCGGTGAGACACTGGTAAACCAGCTTCCATCAAAATGGCTGAAATAATGTGCGGACCTCAGGTGGCTAACAAATTTAAGACTGTACCACTGCCCAACAACAGGGTGAAAGAAGAATGACAGGAAACGTTGAGAATGCACAAATAGAAAAACAAGATGGGCCCGTTTTGGATGTTGGATGAATCTACCACTGCTACTAGCACACTACTTGACTATGACTCCAAACTTTCTCTGTCATGGCTTATTTTAAAATGTCAATGCAGCCGATCACAGCACAACTGCTGTCTGTAACCTGTATTTTTGTTTTTTTAAATGCCTGATGGTAAAATAATGATTTTATCTGCAG
>NW_023339674.1:27234839-27235354 GCF_004916995.1 Morone saxatilis
CACCCTATCTAGTGCCAGTGTTTGTAGAGGAATCCATGAGGACTCAACAACACGCTGAGACGATTTGAGCCGGGTTCTGTTTTTTTTATAGACTGGGCCATATGTGCATGTCTACATTCAAATATGTAGATGAAGTAGATGTACAAATAAAAATCATAAAATTGTGAGCAGTAGAGTAGTGTGGATAAAGCTGTACTTAGACAAAACTGTATGTGGCAGCTAAGCTACATTGATTTCAAACTTTAAACCACTGGTAGGCACAGTGTGAAGGCCATGGCAGGTTGAATTAAGGTTGTGCCACTAGACTGTGAGCTGCCACCACTGGAAATCATCACAGTCAGTTCAAGGTCAGGTATGCTGTAGCAATTCACACTGACTCACTGAGTATGTTGCTTATTTCATGCAACAGTATACGCTGTCATATTTCTATAACCACGATGATCCAAAGGTCACCTGTTTCCATTAGTCGGCTTGAAAAATAGAATTAAAACACTGAAAATACAAAAAAAAAAAAA
>NW_023339674.1:27235386-27235758 GCF_004916995.1 Morone saxatilis
AAAAAAAAAAAAAAACTCAGATAATGTGCTGTGTCACTGCCCTCTTTTTTTTTAACCATTCAACTGCAACTTGGTTTGTGTTTTCAGTTTACACATGTTCCAGACCACACAGTTTTGCTCTGTCTGTCTGTGTGTGTGTGTGTGTGTGTGTGTGTGAGAAAGACACAGAGTTTGAGAGAGTTGGTAGACACTTCACATATAACCAGATTCAATAGGATGTGTGAGAGCAGATCTCCTAGCCACAGAGTGGGCAGGTCTTGGTGCAAGGGGAGAAGGTGACATTGCCAATTTGTAATTTTTGGACCAACCATGGAACTGGCTGTACAATTTAGCCTCATTCAATTAAATTTTCAATTGAATTAAATTTTATTT
>NW_023339674.1:27235804-27237240 GCF_004916995.1 Morone saxatilis
GAGCAGGTCTAGACCGAACTTGATCATCGAGCTAATGATATATTAACCAAGCCAACAGCGGAGCAAGAGGCGGCTAATTACCCAGAAAAACGTGTAAGTGACAGTGGTTTTAACTGTTTCAGTAATGGAACAATTTTAGGAAGGATGGGTTAGAGCACGCTAGAGATAAAATATCAATTTTCATATAGTTTGGATACCTGTGATGAGTGAAAGCTGATCTCCTGATACACATGTAACAGAGTTGTATAGTCTGTGATTTCAACTGCCACAAATGCCATAATTTGAGCGCAGCTCTGTGTACAAATATTAATATTGTGTATTTATGCCTGTAAATCCACCAAGTGAACACGTTCAGAGACCTCTGGAAATGTTCATGAGAAGAGTTACGAGTGGGTTACATTTTCTGGTCCCTGACACTTAAAGCCATTTTTCCAACAGCTCTTTGGTTTTAATGTTTTTACTACTTTACACTTACAGGACTTTCAGCTGGCTTTCTCTCCCTAGCTCACTGAATACGGGTTGCCTATTAACTCACAGGGCACCGGTGGCTCAGGAGGCAGGAGGCGGGCGTCCACTAATTGTATATCTTTTTTTGTTTGTTCTAAAGAAATAATAAGGATCTGCAACTGATAGGATAAACTAACCCAGTGCATATTTTCTTAACTGAAATGAAGCAGGGCTTGGTTTGGGGAACCACTGGTTTAGAACCATTGACATATATTAAAGATGGACAAATATGGAACAGCCTTCAAAAGTTGAAGGGCCAAAAACATCTGATATCCCCCCTGCCACAGACTCTGGTCTCTGACGTGGGCCAGAGATGGCTGGGTGTGATATTTTGACTTCTATTTTTTTTACAGTGCGAAAGAAGTTGGAGTCCATCGTTTATATGTCGATCGGTTTAGGATGCATTAGTTATCACCTTGTCGAATGAATAGTAGTAGAGCTTCTTATTTCCCACCACCAGGCTTCTTCAGTTACCAGTGGCATGGCATTTATCACGGGGGCTGGGTGGCCTCAGAGGCCAGACGGCGTCGTCCCGCCCCAATCAGGAAGGGTTTTGCATTCGATCCCCGGCTCATCCTGCCCACATGTCGAAGTATCCTTGCAGGCAAGGATACTGGAACCCAAATTGCTCCCGATGCATAGCATCGGTGGTGTGGAATGTTATGAAGGGAGTTAGTTTTCTGTTCGATGGACTTTGCCATCGCTGTGGTGAATGTTGGGTGTGGAAAGGGTGAACGTGTGGCACGTTAGTGTAAAAGCGCCTTTGACGTTGGTTGAAGACTAGAAAGCCCGCTATTACAACGTACAGTCCATTTTTACCATTTACCATATCATTGGCCAGATTAGCAGTTTACATCGGCAAGGACATAGTCTTTGCCGCATTCTCATTAGTCTTAATTTTGGGCCCCTTACATTGGTTCCATAGCCAG
>NW_023339674.1:27237265-27242850 GCF_004916995.1 Morone saxatilis
TGTCTGATTTGGTGTGAATACAGCCTTAGGGTTGTTTATCTGGACAATATCAGGATCCATTCAACTTATAAAACACAATGAATAAACACATTAACGTAAACATTTTGTAAATGCGACGCAGACTATATTTATCTTTTCACTTCTCTGCATGTGTTTTGAATCTTGAATGTAATTTGATGTGTCGTCCATGATTCCATGAGGCAAAGGTGGCCTGAAAAAGAAATCTTTCTATTATCATTTAAATTCTGTTTGAACACTTGTTCTTCAATTATCACCCGTACGAGGAGCAATCTGAAAGTTACAAAAGAGTCCTTGATTAGCTCAAACTATAATACTGTACTGTAACAGAATGAAGAATATTCATTGGGGACTGTTTTGTGCCCTCCAAACGAATAACGTAGAATTCTGCTTCTTCCAAAATTCTGCTGTTGGAGCGCTTGATTGTATTCATTTAATGACACTGAAAGATCGAGGCAGTAGCATCAGTTTGTCATCATTTGTCAACCTACCTATTTGGTAATTATCTGAGCCATCACCACAGGCTGAAGTTGCAGTATCAACCAAGGTTGTCAGGTGACTTGTCATTCACCTTCTAAAACCATCAAACACACTGCCAGTCATTCACACTCACCTTCCTCCCGTCACCTCACCAAGACTGGGCCGACCCAGATCTTTCTTTTTCTTTTGTTAAGAAATGTAGAATCTCATCATCACTTTTAGAGTTTGAAGACTACATTGCTTACTGGTTGTGCTAAAAGATATGAAATATAACATCAAGAAGTGGACAGCTTCTGATTTGGAGTGCATTCTGAACTGCATTTTTGAGTTGGGATTTTGGTTTGAAACTATGTGGGCAGGGGGGAGAAATCAGTCTCATTGGCTGAATAAACACGCCATTTTCCCACAGTTTTTCTCCTAATTCTTTTTTAAGTCTTATGGCAGGTCAGTGGGGCAGTTTTTCTGAAGCCAACATTTTCTAATTGCCTCTTTACTTGCTGCCAGCCAACATCTTTAGGAGGTAGGTATCATCTTTACCCAGCCCATCAGGGATGTGTCCAAGGTAGAGGGATGTGAATGTTGTACTGATACTAAAACCCAGAGTTTTTTAAATGATTGTTAGGGGGGACCGGACCAGAAGACATGATCGTGATCATTCATAATTTTTCCACTTTCCATCCAGCAGCAGTGCTGAGTGCCCATTTGTTTAGCCTTCTGTTTTGGAGTAATAAAAAGTGAATCAAGTTTTTCCAACAGAAGTCTCTCCAGGTCTGGGAGTTGGTGGACGGTGGCATTCAGCTACATGTTATTTCAATATGCAACAAATGTTCCCATCGCTGTTCCACATAGTCTGTATAGTCTTATTGAGTGTAGTGATGCTATGGTGTAGCTTGCTTACAAGACGTATATTGCTGCCTGAGTTATAAGCATCAAAAAATTTATGAATAACAGTTGGTTGCTTTCCCAAAAATGAACCATTTACATTTTTATAAAAATAATCACGAAGCTGCAAATACCTGTAAAAGTCCTGCCCACCCAACCTTGTTATCTGACACAGATATGACACAGATATGACACATATCTGACTTTGTTTCCCTCTCTCTCACACAGATGCATATTAGCACACAAACACTCACACTGCTGCTATTGAGCATTGGTGGATCAGTGTGTGAAGTGTGCAGAGGCAGAGCAGGTTGTCCCCTAATCAGAAGGTTGTCGGTTCGATCCCCAGCTCCTCCCGCCACATGTCGAAGTATCCTTGAGCAAATATTGAACCTCAAATGTGTATGAATGCATTAGTTTCTGTTCGATGGACTTGAAAGACTAGAAAGGCGCTATACAAGTACAGGTCCCTTTACCATTTACTTCACTTTCTCTCGCCCAGTTCGCCTGTTGTTCTTTATCCCACAGCACTCTCCCTCCCCCTCCTTGTTGTCTGACAAACAAGCAGAATGCGAGGGCCCACTCACTGAGAGGAATGACTGAGTGAATGTGAACCGCTGAAGTAAAGGTCTGTTGTTGCCAAAGGCTGCTGTTTGGTGGATATTAGCTGTGGCAGATTGTTGTCGCTAAATCTCCTGCAATACCTTTGCTTCAAATGGATGGATTAAAAGCAGATTATAACATAAGAAAAACCATAAAAAAAGTACAAACTGATAAAGACAATTTCCAGAATTTAGATAAAGTCCTGTTTGCATTTCCAGTTTCAAATTACAGTAAAGTCATACTGATCTGGAGTTCGCGCTGCACAGTGGCTGCCCAGTGCTCCTAGTAACTTATTGACGAGAATGAATTTCCCTCCATGGATCAATAAAAGATACGTTAACTTAACTAAACTTGAAAGCCTACTTTCACACCTCCTCACACCAACCAATCATTGTGTAAAGTATACGTGATTGTCGAAATGTGGTTTTCGGAAAGGTTTTGTCATCTGATAAGCCTATAAATTCACAGATCTGTTACTCAAATGGGTCTTCCGGGTTGTATTTCATCAGCTCACCATTGCAGACCTTTGCATTTGCATTAATGGCGTGAAAATGCCACATTACTATACACTGAACATAAGATGAATAGAGCAGCATGATATTCAGGCAAAGATTCCATGTAGATGATTATTACAGCTGGCACGAAGGATATGAGGTGGTAACGAACATGTAGGAAAAATGAAGAGCACACTGAGCTTTAATAAAAAATAGCTTCTTTAAAGTATTACCAGGCACTGTAGAATGAGAGAATGAGACAGTCAGCTCTTTATCATGTTGCCCCTTGACCCTTAATTAAATCTTCTCTCTTCCCTCCTGTCTCTCCTCTCCTCTCTTCTCAGGACTTCTCCCTTCAGGTGGAACACTGGTACAAAGGAGCGAATGTTGATCAAGGTGACAGACAGAGAGCCCAGCTTCTTGGCCCACCAGGGAAATGGTTACTCCCCCTGTGACCCTCCCACCCCTGGTCCTCCCTCTGGAGGGGGCACCACCTCACGAGCCCGCCGTTCCTCTGGAGGAAACCCACCTTCGGAACCCGACGGCTCCCCCGTTCTCTACGCCGACCGCCGCCAGTCTCCTTTCCTGAAGCGGGCTGAGCTAGGTGGTACCGGCACCCACCGCCGCTCCTCAGCCGACTCCCAGCCCCCCTCGCCCCGCTACGCCTATGAACCCCCGCTGTACGAGGAGCCGCCATCCGAGTACCAGCCCCCTCCCATCTACGAGGAGCCTCCCACTGACATGCACCTCTCTGACTCCTCCTTCTACGGCACCGGCAAGTCACCCGCTCGTAAGTCTTCAGCACCCCTTTATCACTCTCCCAAGCAGGGCCAGTCACCCTATGGCCAGCTGGTTCTGACCCGGCAGAAGTGTCCAGAAAAGACCCAGAGTCTGGAGTACAGTCCTGTGGGGAAGGAGTACGTCAAACAGCTTGTGTACGTGGAGCAGTCGTCTTCCAGCCCTCGCTTCAAGACTGCTGATCGCCTGCTGCGTTATGGCACTACAGGGGGCTATGGTGGCTCATATGGGGGGTCCTATACTCTGCAGCACAGCCAATCTCTAATTAGGGACCCCCGCCTACTGCTGGACTACAGTGGGGAGGGTGGAGAGGGAGGCCAGAGGTTGCTTTACGAAGACTCCATATCCTGGACGTCCAGCCAGACCCATTCCCTTTCCTCCTCCTCTACAGGCGGTCCTGGGGCTTTCTCTCCTGGAGGTAACCGCAAACGCAAGAGCCGCAAGCCATCTCTACCCCAGGAACTGGCACGCTGTGGAGGGTTGGAAGGGGAGCTGGCAGGCACAGCATCTGAGGCAATGCTGGCCCAAGCCAGGCTGGCGTGGGAGGCCCAGCAGGTGATGAAACAGAGGAGCAGTTGGGATTCGGGGCAGGGGGGCGGGGCAGGTCAGGGCGGCAGCTCCAAAGATGGCTATGAGAGCGACGGGGCGCTGCCTCTTCCGTTACCAGGACCCGTGGTGAGGGCGTTCAGTGAGGATGAGGCACTAGCGCAGAGCGATGGCCACCACTGGAAACGCAGCACCTTCGATCGACTGGGCTTCCCCCAAGCCCTGCTAGAGAAAAGCCTCTCTGTCCAGACCAACCTGGCCTCCCCTGAACCTTACCTCCACCCCTCACAGGTACTGCTGCATGCTGGGACACTGTGTCCACATTTAGAAAGATAGGATAGTACAAGTTATACTTATAACTACTGACCTTTACTAAATCATGCCCTTTTTTTGCTCTGTGCTCCAATAACAGTTGAGCAAGCCTCAGTCAAAACCTCGTTCAACGTTCTACTCCTGTACTTAGATATGCTATGTGCTAGGCTAATCTATGTTAAAAAGACAACCACATTTTGGTTGTCTTATCTAGCTAATTTTATCAAAATGTTGTTCATTAGACAATAGCTAACTTAAGATGTCAGAATCAGAATCAGAAATAATACACTACTGATCCCTGGGGAGAAATTTGTTCAATTTGTTCATGTGACTACATATGTGGCTTTTAGCTTTTAAACATCTTCAAAATGTCATTGAAAAATGTCATTTCTATCAGTTTACAACCTTTGGATTTGTCTGATTGTCTGAATGCCCATGTTTCTTGCCCTGACTTTGTTGTAGTGATGTCAACAAATATGCAAAAAACATGAATGCTGTATCTAGAGCCAGTGTTTGGTTTTTCCCTTCTGGACTACTGTGGAAACATGGTGGTTCAACATGGCGGACTCCATGGCTCATTCTGCTCATTCGAAGCTAAAATATCATTATACCATTTTCATATTAATATATTCATATTCATCATTATACCCATTACTTTATCATGAAGTGATTTCAGCTATCTAGCCCCGAGCTGAAACCTTACCTGGAACTACAGCCATCACTCACATTGAAGCACTAACACACACACCATGAGTGAATGGCCCAGTCCAGTCTGATATCGTCCTGTGTTACAGCCCCACCCTAGTAGAAAGCCATGGATGTTTCGTGTAAAACTGCTGCTATCACTGCACCATGCTCAGAAAACACAGATATATACATCTACAATAGTAAAAAAAAGGATGAACGAATTTGGTCATTGCACCTGCTTTAACTGTGTTAATTTTACACCATCATCCAGCTTACATCATCATGGAGACAGTAGCGCTTTTATGTGGTGTCCCTGGACAGTGTATACACATCATGACATAATACATCCAGTACAGGAAATGCTTCACATTCCCCTTATATTACATGAACTTCATCAACAAATGGAATGACCCAGTTGTTACGGAAATGTAGATGTTCAGACTTCACTGCTCAGTGAAAATGGAAATTTGAACATCTGCATTCCCATGGCAACTGGGCAGACTGTATCTATTGACTGAAAATCAAGGATCTATAAAATGTATTTATCATTATACAACACAAGGTTGTACAACAAAATGAAAGTTTGCAGTCCCTTCAAATGTCTGTGTGTGCCACGAATGCATGATGTGATCAATGTCTGAGAACACTGAGTTTACCTAAAACACAACCAACCAATATTTATACACCAGACGAATATTAGAGCTCTTTAAGGGGCGTTTTCACACCTAAAAGTCTGGACAGAGGTCCGGACCAACGTTCGTGTTT
>NW_023339674.1:27242875-27244282 GCF_004916995.1 Morone saxatilis
GACGCAACAACAACGTACGTCGCGGTGCGACCGCCGTAGTTATGTCATGGAAGTCTTAGTGCGCTAGCAAAAATACTATGTGAAACCGAAAAATAACGGGATCAAATGTTATACAATGTAATTAGTGGTGTTATTGGAGCTTCCATGACTGGTCATGCCAGGAGGCAATTCCCATAGTGAGATACCTCACTCTGTTTTCAGAGAACCGGGGTTACCCTGGTAACCAAAAGTTATGTTGTGTTTAGGGTTATGTGGTTAGGACTGTGTTGTGGTTAGGGCTAGGGTCCAATTCAGGTACTGGGTTTAATTTTGAACCATAATCCAGACACCAATTACATTTTTCTCCAGAACATTTTTAAAACTCAAAACTATTATGTTGGAAGTTTTGTAGGAGAAAGAAATTCACAATTCACAAAGAGTCTATGGGGTTAAAGGTATAATGTTAGTTCTGACAGTGCTAGAGGAGAGTTTATGGGATTAATTCATTCTTGAAAATGTGCTCGGCAAATTTCATGGCTGGCATAATATGGTTATTTTAGTGTACAAATGGAAATGTGTGCCTGATGGGGTTGGACGGTCCAGGGGGTCAATAACATTTTTTTTGATCCTGTAGGAACGTCCCTGTGATCCTGTGTCACTGGCAGTGAATAGAGTGTGAGTTGCTTCATCACCTTTGGTGTCATTGAGAGGGTCCATGTGCCGGTAGATGTAGCCCTCCAGGTAGGTGTGAAAGCGTGGCGTGGGGGGGAAGAAGGCCAGGCAGATGGCCATCAGCTCCCAGCCTCGCTCCAGGCTGTCGTAACGGAAGTTCTCAGTGGTTTGACGACACAGCTGGATGTAGAGCTCATCTCGCAGACCCTGGTTGCTCCACCCACGCACCACCACCTGCCAGGGACCGCCAGAGAGCCAGGTGAGTCCTTCTCTTCATGAATAAAAATTGCAGTTAATTAAACTTGTTTAAATTTGGGGGATCTAATCAATGATCGTTTTGCAGATCTTTGCTACGGGTTGTCTACACATGACGTTTTAGTCAGTCGTCTGTCTCACGAGCATCTGACACAACATACACTGCTATTCTAATCACTCTGCCAACACAGGCTAGTTGCTCAACTATGCTAAGCAGCTTTTCTGTCTGCTGCTGTGCTCATGTTTAATCAAACCCTCATTCCACACTTTTCATCCAAGCAGATTTGACAGTACCACTGGCAAAGGATTTTCTTGGATTTTCATTAATACCAGACGGAAGTCTGAAATTTCTCTGGGGCCTCATGACCGTTGTGTGCACACAACACAGGGCTTTATGTGTGTGCCACTTTCCACGGAAAAAGTTGGAAAAGACGAACTGGCCGGGAGAATGTGGACACCTGTACAGAAACTCAGAGCCAGATGCTACACACACACACACAC
>NW_023339674.1:27244326-27248446 GCF_004916995.1 Morone saxatilis
ACACACACACACACACACCCCACGGTGAAGTAGTGAACTGAAGGCAGCTTTTATACGAAACACTAATTATATATCCACTGTATCATAAACATCCAGGCGTCTTAAGAGAATAATTATACCATAAACACCTCTCCATTTTAGAGACCAATGCTAATCTTGTCTAATGTCTGTGGTTATTGAACTATTGAACACCAGACAGTGGCTCATCACCACATACCCAAAAACTAGAAGTGCAGTGGGAGGCATATGATGCCCACATAGGGCTGCGGTGTTGCGGGGCGCATCGTAGTGTTGCTGAAATGTCAAGTTTGAAGCCAGGATGCATCAGGCAGCCTCTGGAAGGTCTGCCTCACCTTTCGCTGATATTAATTATACAACTATATAAAATCCTCACTCCTTTTCACCTGAACCCAGGATTCTTGCACATGTTCCATTTCAAAATTCCAGAATCATGCAGCATGTTTCTGAAGTTTAAAAAATAAGTCGTTTCAATAGATCGTGATTTCAATTTTGACCCAAATAATCGTGATTATGATTTTTTCCATAATCGAGTAGCCCTAGTGACTATGTATGTTACATTATGACTATGGGTTTAAAAATTGAAATGTATTTTAAATTAATATCGGCCAGAGTGACTTAATCAATTAGGTGAACTTGGATCTTAAAAAAATAACAGCTTGCTTTTGGCTTGCTGGTCCACCATTAGGTTTTGAGTTTTGGCCCTCTCAGGGAATACTCTGACAGTGTGCAAAGCACAAAGCGCTAGGTATGCACCTCAAAGTCTGAAGACTTTGTTACATTTCAAATACAGACATTAACAGCTGCGAAGCTTCTCAAACTTTCTTTGGTTCCGCTGCCGTTCACCACAGGAACAATATGTCTATCAATATTTATGAAGGGTTTTGCATTTAAGGATAATTGTGTAAGTGTAGTGGGCAGAATATAAGGCCAGCGTGGACAGAATCAGAAAGTTTGGTATAGATCGTATGCACAGTTTTATAAATGAGGCCCCTGCTGTTTTAAAAGCTTCCCCTCAAAGTCACACTGTAAACAAGGACACACAGCCTCAGTGATGTGGTGCAGAGAGAAGGAGAGTCAAGTTATCCTGGTTAAGTCACACTGCATAACATTTCTGTACAGACTCCATATTGCCAAGGGAAGGTGTTGTTACCATCTAGGCTTGGAGTCCTAATGTACCTATGGCTGAAAATGTGAAATGTCAGAAAGTGTCAGGTTCAGACCATCACAGAAAAGTAAAATCACTACAGGGGGATACCAAGGTGAGACATAAAGTAGTTACTGATAATAACAGCTTCTGTGCATGGGTGCATGAGGAGGGAGATCTCCAGGTTAGACCCTGAGCGGGGACAGAGCAGTGGTTCAGGCACACACCTCCAGAGCCACAGAAAAGGGATCAGCCTTAGAGCGACGGTCTCCCATGTAGGTCTGGATGAGCTTAAAGATGTCCACTGCTTCCCTCTTCACGGTGCGGTCTGAGGTCACAATCATGGGCTTCTTGATAGGCTCACTGCTCCAGGCCAGCATGTTGGCAATGGACACCTTTCTTCTGAACAGACCCTGAGGAAACATGCAAGGGATGGAGAAAAACACTAGAGAAGGTTAGAGGAGATACAGGGAGGGCAGCTCACACTTTTATCCGCCTCCTAACATTGCTTGAATTTTCTAATGCTAAAATAAAATCCAAAACACAGATTACTGTATGTACAGTAGGAGTGAGTAGATTTGATAGAACAGGGATGCATGATATCAACATCATATATCATAAGTATATTGGAAAGGAAAATCAAATTAACCTAGCCTGTTTCAGTAGATTTTGAAGGTTATACATATGAGATTTAAGACATTAATATAGCAGCAAACAGCAATTCTTTATGTAAAGATACAGTGGAGTCATGGTGTCACACTCCCTCTGCCTGTGACAGCCTCTCTGTCGCTAATTAAGGCTTATTATTAAGGATTTATTTCAACTCAAATTTTGGTGAGTTTGTTTTTTTGTTTCTGTCCATGTTTAATGAAGTTACAGTTATGATGATCAAGGTAAAATTATGTTTTTGTCTATGGAGTCTGGTGGAGAGTAATAGTGATATTATGGCTGTTTCTGGTTTAACAAAAGTTCTGTCTCTGTAGGGATGTTTCAGACACTTAATAATCCGAGCCTGTCAGTGGCAAAAACAACAACTTTTAGTGGATGCACTTTGACAGGGCATTTGTCTGCAAAGATTAACATTAAGTAAGTCCTCCAAAGTTGGTGATTTTTGATAAGACTGTGGAAAGACTAACAAAGATGGTTTTGGTGAGTTTTGTTTGTTTATGTCTGTATGTTTGTTTTGGTCTGAGATGCTGGTGCTGGGCAAGTGAATCTATAACCTTGACAGTTACAGAATAGTGAGAAAACCTGTTCAGTCCCAGTCCCAGATCAGAGCCTAGTGGTCACTACAGATGCATGTGGAGAATGTTAGGCCTTAGAATGTCTTAATTATGATTTTGCCGGGTCTTAAAAATGGATTAGATTAATTAAGTTATTGCTACTTGTATTGTATTTTTCAGTCCCCCTTTTAAATATGTTTTTTGTAAAAATGTGTATTTATCATGCTGTAACAACTACAAAATAGACATGGAACCAATAATGATTTTCCTTCATATCCTTATACCTCCTTACCAGTATGGATGTAAAATAGGTCTTAAATTGCATTCATAATCGTCTTAAAAACTCTTTAATTTAACCGGCAGAAACCCTGATACAGCAAAAAAAGACTGACCTTTAGAGAAATTACCCTATACTTAACATAGCAATATGAAGGTATTCATCAAGGCAAGTCATAAATAACTATGTAAGTCATGTGTATGTTACATAGAATTGTTTTTATTATTATTTAGTTCTTTATATTGAAACTGCATTGTAAAGTAAATCTTTACAAAAAAAGAATGAGCCTTAGAGTTATACTTATGAATTATTTTTTGAGTAGCTAAATCTGATGCAATCAGCTGATTGATATTTAGCTAACCCTTTTCCGATAATAGTGTTACCCAATGTCAGACCCAGTGTTAAACAGCCTGTTATTATGTCTGCCATTACATGTGGAAATTAATTAATAAACAGTGTATGACATATGAGCTGCAATGTTGAGATGTCTTTCACTGCAGTTCACCTACACATGAGAATAAGTTGTCTCAAGACCTTCCATGACATTTTAAAAATAGTAAAGACAGAAATACCAACAGAAGTACTGGAATCACAAATGGAAAAAGAGACAGATACATTGTGATGTGTATGATGCCATGCAAATATATTTAAAAGTGAGAGTACACACATCCTCTGGAGTACCTGTGTGTGTTTGTTGAAGTGCTTGGATGCCCAGTTCTCGATGTCGGTCTCTGAGGAGGGCTTTCTCAGGGTGAATTCTGGGAAAATGCCACAGCTGGCGCTTGGCATCATATTCCTGGCATTTCGACTGGCCTCAAACTGGGCGCAGGCTCCGAGGTCCTCCGACTGACAGGTGAAAAAACAGAGAGGGGAGGACAGACAGAGAGGGAGACAGGAAATAGAAAATGTCACTCATCTCTGTGCTGGTGCTGTGGAACATTCAGAGCTGCCTGAGAGCTGAAAGTTTCTTTGGCACTCAGCGGGAGCTGACTGGGATTAATACTGACGTGTTAATACGTCAATATTCGCAAGGTTATTTCTGTGCAACAAAGAGTCCATTTATTCCTTGATTTTATTAACAATCTAAAGTAACAGCTGTGGATCAACAACAAATTACACAAGAAAAGTTATTCAAAGACCCATGAACATCAGTTACAGGAGCCTTTGTATATTTGTATTTGTATATGTGTATATTTTATGCACCAACTGCACAAGGTCACATTCCTCGTAGGCGTAAAAAACTACTTGGCCAATAAACAGAAACTCTCTGATTCTGATTCTTCTATGGTGTCGTACAGGTTGCAGAGGCTGCAAGATAAATACTGCATTGTAGAAAGTACACATGTATAAAGCTAACCATGGACACCTGTTTTTTAGTCTGCATTGTGTTACAATTGGGTGAAACTGTGTAAAGGTCTGAGTCCCCCTGGTGCCTGCGACAACGGCAGCCTGTCA
>NW_023339674.1:27248546-27251336 GCF_004916995.1 Morone saxatilis
TGTTGTCAAGAAAACCTCCTGGAAGGGTGAAGAACAAATTCCTCTGAGAGTGGGTGGTCAGAGCTGGAGAAGCAGTAGCTCCATTACAATCTTTGAGCCATTAACAGTGCAGCAGGCGTAGGTCTTAATCAGATGGTTGATTCTTCATTAATGACATTTAAAACAACACAGACAGGACGAGACCAGTACTGCTTGTTGTTATTGGCGCAGTGCCGTGATGGTTTGCTTCCATCAGTATGAACGGCACAAATCATGGAATCCGATCTTTTCAGTTCTGTTTTGGGCCACTTTCATATGTAAGTCCACACACAAACACTGGGCCAGAGTTTTTGCAGTGTAAACAGTCATATCAGATTCTGTGACTTACTCACTCTAAATAAGACATTTGTCATGCAGTTCACTTCAGGACTGTGACCTTACAAATAATGTGAACAGCTAAGAAAAAAAATCGGATCAGACAATAAATCCAAAATTGAGCAACTAAGGCCTGCAGTATGAACGCAGCCTCATTTTCACTCCCACCACCTAAAACGAAGTAAAATAGTTCCTCATATAAAAGACACATTTTAACATTCATGCATATGGATTGTGGTCAGTTCCAACTCACTTTAAAATATATTAAATTTATATAAATTATATATATCATTGTCCTCCTGGTATCATAGCCTCACCCATTCATAGATGCTGTGGTGAGTTTTATTACTTACTGGTGGTGTGGGAATTTGTGTCCACTTTTAGACTGTCCTAACCAATCTGTTGTTACTTAGATCTTCCAGCGCCTCTCATTAAGGATCTTCTTCCGCACCTCACTATATGTCAGTTGGATGAGCTCCAGCCCACCCTAAATCAGAGAGGTAAGATCTGCAGTTGAAGTGCAAAGATGGTGTGTTGTATTTATGTCTTTTATTTCTTCATAGAGATGATGTAATTTTGTGTTTGCCTTCTCTTAGGGATATCAACTCGCTCTGGATGGGTTGGAATACTGCAGGATATGTGTGGACCTAACCATGTAGGTGGTCTAATGTCTTAAAAATCACATGTATAGTAACACCTAAAACCCAGGGGTAATATGTATTCTGTGTTACCTTTCAGGTCATAGACTTGCACACAGAAGAGGAGGCCAAACACGAAGTTATGAGAATGCTTTTTACTATTGTATTCTATGGCTTCACAAACAACTTCGTCAAACGAAACATCACAAATTTAAACACGCCATCATTCCTGTGGGCCGCAGCGAAATGTATCAGACATTTTTTACTCACTACGAGCTTGCATAAGCCCCTTCAGAGTTTGACTGCTGAGCAGCGGCCCCTTCTGAACCTCTTAGAGAAGCGTATCAGGAGTGTTGGTGTATCACAGTCCATTGATCTATCAAAGAGGAAAACACAGACTGCGCTGTATGTCCTCCATCGCCTACTAGACCACGGCGTGGCTAAAGAACTTGTCGTACATGTGCAGTGTCCCGTTGTGCTGGCCTGGCTCCTACATGGAAGGGGATCTCAGTATGTAAACCCAGAGCTGAAGAATGTAATGGGCAGCAAAAAGGCAAACTGTGTTTCTAAAGCGGCTTCAGCCAGTGCAGACGAGGCCAGTTGCAGTTCAGGTGTTGAGACCAGGACTTCAGAAGATCAGGATGATGAAGTCACTCCATGCAAACAGTTAAAGTTGGATTCTGTGGCTGTGAAGGGGGAGGAGTCTGGAAAAGCAAAGCTGACTGTGGACCCGCACATTCTCTGTCAGAAATTTACTCCATGTGATGGTCCCTTAGTGGGGGCTTGTCCATGGGGACAGATCCATTGTCTGGAGATCAGGCAGTGTGGGTCCGACTCCCTTAGAGTGCTGAACTCTGCCCTGCCTACATTTTTCTGCCTTCGCTCTCTAACACTGCACAGCTTTTGTAAGTTTTTAATGTGGCATTAAGTTCAGGGGTGGTGGGTTCAGGGGTCCTTTTGGTTATAGAATTTGTGCTTCCTTGCTGCCAGCAACATTGACAGATTAAAGTCTATGAATTTCCTCTAGGATGGTGACAGCTGAGAACACACCTGTGTGTATCCTTGAGAACTTATAACAGGAGGATCTAATGGCAAAAATACACAATATAATTTATTATATATATTATATAATTAATATTCATAGTTTGAGGATATGTTTCAGTAGTGATAATCACCGAAAATAAAGGATATCATGTGTGTTTTGGTTCCTCTTCTGGCAGATATTCCAGCAACCAAAATTCTCATAATTCACAAGAGCGGCTGAGATAAAAGAAAAAACATCAGTTTTAGTCGCTGTGCTCAGTTGTCTACACAGTAGGCACGCATTCCTGGTGGCCACGGAGCATTGTAAACAAAAGCACAGATGAGGCTGATCGGGAGTGACATCATTCTCTGCTTAGGACACCAAACTTCCCACTATATCTCTACTTATTAAATACAGGCATCTGTTAAACAGTATATTGCTATCTTTGATATAGAGGATTATTTAACCTTCAAAGAATGGTTATTGGTTTTTATGTTGTTTGAGCAGTGATCTTCAGGGACTCGGATGTGTTGGCCTGTCCAGGACCCTGAAGCAGCTCTCTGAGGAGCTCCCACAGCTCCCCACAGATCTGATGGCATCAGTGTCCTGCCGATACACAGAGCTGGTGAGATCCTGTCTGGACGCAAGCCCCAATGTGACATCCTGCAGTGGAAATCCAGACTCTGGTGTGGGACAGCGCATTCACACCACATCATCCCAGGACTGCTTGAGTCAGACATGTCAGGTGCTTGTTGAATGATCTCTTCTTTCCTT
>NW_023339674.1:27251436-27255060 GCF_004916995.1 Morone saxatilis
ACACCTGATCAATGTTGTAGTTTGTTTTTTTCAATTACCACCATATCATAGTTTAGTTTTTATCATAGTTTTTTATATCTGTATTTATTTATTTCAAGTAATTGCTGCTGTAACAAGGGAATTTCCCCGTTGTGGGATTAATAAAGTAATACAATACAATACTTTGTAATAGTAGCAATTATTGTATTGTATTTAATCTTAACTTTCACGTAACAGAACAGAACATAATGTTTACAAGTGTAAGATCAAAACAGATGTTTTAGATAAAAAAGAATACATCTGTAAAATAATAAGAAATATAAGGAGGAATAAGCAGGCTAAATAAAAAAAGTTGAACAAAATATTTAAATAATTATAAGCATTTAAAAAAAAAACACATTATTTCTATATATAATTTTTCTGTATATATTTCTAAATGTTTGTCTTGTCCAATTATTTTTCCTCACTTTTATTTTAATCCATTTATTTTCCCTTATTTATTTTTATCCCTTTATTTTTCCTTATTTTATTTACTTTGATCCTTCTAGGTGTTTCCATGACTGGAAACCTAGCCTCTAAAATTTCCAGGTTTTCCAGACTCGTGGGAACTCTGACACCCTCCAATCAGCTCTTATTGTGGCCCCTCCCCTCTGCCTCCTCACAGCAGTGAGCTGGTTTGACTTTTACATTTAGATGACTCATCACAAATAGCACATCCTTTACCAGAGCTAACAAGTTTTGCCCCAATCCTGTGAGTACCATTATTTACTGTATGTGAAGAAGTTCCTGACAGATAGATTCAAACAATCATTCTCCTTTATTTTTTTCTGTTTTTAATTTAAAAAAATCAACAGAAAAACTCAACAAATAAATAGATACTGTAATCCATGTGGTAGTGTGATAGAAAGTGCGGTGTGTTTCTCCTGCTAAACTACACCCTTCTGGTCCTCGTGCGAGCGCTGGTGAAAGACAAAGGAGACAGCGGCGTCCCAGGAGGCTTTCAGCACTTGGTCCCTCAGGCCCTTCTTTTCGAAGCAGTGGTTCCACTGGGAAAGGTCACTGGTACAGTCGGAGTTGTCTGCAGGAGGCCTAACCTCCCTGCCATTCACACAGCGGCGACAGCGAAACCTACAACACCACAAGAGGGAGGAAGAGAGGCTGGGTCAATACATTACATACACTATTATGTTTAATACTACGAAAACCACTGTGGGCCAGGTGTATAAACCATGAGCTGGTGAAATGGTGAATGCCAGATATACCAGAGAGACAGAACAACACTACCATAAATGACAGCAAAACGTGGTAGAGAACCCTCTCTTTTCATTTGTTTCTGTCTGACATATCAAGATTCTCCTTCATTTTCTTGGGTACGTAGGTGATGAGTCCTCCATCTAATATATAATTGGTTGCCTGAAAATTAGTGGCTGTGATGAAACCAGCGCCTTTCTGCAAAGAGTGCATCACTTTTTCTGTAGGCACTCTCTGGGAACAACAGGAAAAAGACGCTGGCGTAGAGAAAAAAACTCAATATTAATAATTAATTAATAATAACTATTTGCACAAACTATTATGTACAGTTTTTTTTTCTGCTCAAAATATTTTGCACACCACTTTACTGCATATTGCATAAAGTGTATATATTTTTCATTATAATCTTATATGATCTATTATATCTTATAATATTCTTATTTTGTGATTCTTTATTGTACTTTTAGCACTACATTCCCCTATGCTGCTGTGTCTGACTTTAATTTCTTCTATGGGGGATAAATAAAGGAACATCTTATCTTATCTTGTCTTGTCTTGTCTTTTTATCCTTTAACCATCTTAAAAAAGTGTGTTTGTCTTTTCAAGACTTTTCTAAGTACAGGAAAGAAGGAAGTTGGCAGAGGTTCTGAATGAGGCTTGCTCAACTGTTATTGGAGCACAGAGCAAAAAGGAGCGGGACTTAGGAAGGGCCAATTCTCAGTAGAATAAACAGCATGTGAGACAACTTGGCTTTTTACTTGTCATGTGTGTCGCTGGTGGTCTCCGCATTAAGAGTGAAGAGTTCTCGGAGTTCGCCCAGAGAGAAGTGACGCTCCACGTCCTGCTCTTCATCCACCACACAGCTGCTCAGGGCCTTCTTGTGGGCCTGCCTCTGTAGGATCTTCTCCTCGATCGTTCCTGTCTGTCAGCACACAAACACTAGTCAAACTATCTGCAGCCCTCTGCTCTGACAGATCTATTGTGAAGTCCTGAACTTTGTTTAATAGCTATCAGTAGAAAAAAAGTAATTTCTCTATATGAAAACTACTGCGCATTACTTAGTAATTAAAATAGACATTAAGAAGTGGTGCTGATCTGTTTGATGTTATGTCCCTGTTAAACGGACCGAGAGCAGCCTGTAGATGTAGCAGGTCTTCTTCTGGCCATCTCTCCACACCCGTGCCATTGCCTGTTCGTCATTGGCTGGGTTCCAGTCAGGATCGAACATAACCAAGCGATTAGCACCAATCAGGTTCAGGCCACATCCACCAGCCTTGCTGCTCAGCATGAAGATGAACTCTGGGTTCTGAGAAACAGATGGATTCAGATTCCGATCAAGTGCTTTTCAAAGCTCACAGTGTTAAAACCGTTTCCAACTCACAGATGGACTGTTGAATCTCTCCACAATCTTGGCCCTTTTTTTGATGGACATTGTGCCGTCCAGTCGAACATAGAGGTATCTGTAAAAGATAAAGAGGAGGGTTGGTGCTCAGTTTGACAGACAAATCATGTAATACAGACGCAATTAAATGCTGGTTTCCCAACAAGCACCTTCTTGATCTGCACAGCTTTTCAAAGAGGTCAAGTGTTTGAGTGTAGTTGGAGACGAGCACCACCTTGTCACTGGTTGTAGCCCTCGTCATTGCCAGGATGTAGTCCAGAACCAGCATTTTCCCTGGAACAGAGGAAGTAACTTCTTACTCATAAAAAGGAAGATAAAACATTTTTGCAGAAACAAACTTATGGCAAACTACAAAATGGTAAATGGACCTGTACTTGTATAGCGCCTTTCTAGTCTTCTGACCACTTAAAGCGCTTTTACACTACAAAAAAAAAAAAAAATGTTGCTCATTTACACATCCAGTAGAGACAGGCACTGTGTATAACATTTAGAGGCTCTATTGGCAGAAATGGAATATTTGTATGGAATTTTAACCCCACCGGAGCTGTAGTAAGCTATATTGTACATCTATTCTTACCAGAGAGCTGAGGCTCCACAGCTTTAGTGCAGTAGCCAGGTGGAAACAGATCCAACGCACCCTCAAAGCCCTCCTCACCCTCCACACACTTCTCATAGATGAGAGCTGGGTCTGAGACACAGAGCAGTGGTTAGTGGTTCTACAAAGCAGCAGAAGATTCTAAATAAACATATACATACAATATGGACTATGAATTAAAAGACAACTAGTTAGACATTGTCAGCTTGTCTAACAGAAAGAATACAGTCTTTCTGCTGATCACTATCATGCAGATTCAATTCAATTCAATTACAGAGACCCAACAGTACCACCATGAGCAAGCACTTGGTGACGGGGGCAAGGAAAAACTGCCTTTTAACAGGCAGAAACCTCGGACAGACCCTTCGGCTCTAGGTGGGTGGTCATCTGCCTTGAC
>NW_023339674.1:27255160-27259989 GCF_004916995.1 Morone saxatilis
AATGGCAGCAGAAAAATTTAAAATTAAAGACTAAAAACTAAAATTTACAGCAGTAACAGTGCAAAAGAACAGTCAGTAAAAAAACAGTAAACAGTAAATAAATAAATAGCAGGAGGAAGGCAGGAGGCTGAAGAGCCTGTGTGCGGGGTGGTTGGCGTCGCTCACAATCGAGGTAGCTTTACGGGTGAGGCGGGTGATGTATGTGTCTTGCAAGGAAGGGAGTGGGGCACCAATGATCAATTATACAAGAGTTATAAACAAGTTTTACACAGATACTACACATGAGCAAGAACAAAGTTATATATAAAGCTAAACAAGTACCGTACACACAGATGTACTTACAAGTATATACGCAAGTTAGGACTCACTTTTTATGCAAAATTAAAAATTCATTGGACCGTGGTTAAAGTGTAACTACACTCCTCAATTCTGCTAGCTCCCTCCCTCTTAGCAGATTTCACAAATGCATTAGAGCAAAGGATAGTGACTTTAGGGGCCATGGCCTCCACATCTAAAACTGTGTTAGAAAGACTCACCACAGCAGGCTGGAGGAGGTGAGTCACCCTCCTCTGATTAGAGGTCATTTATTTCATTTTTATAAAAATGTCATGATGTAGTCATAAACAGTCTACGCTATGTCAGCATTGGCCTTGTAAGGTTCAGGGTGATTTAAAACAGTAGATGAAATGTAGAGCCATTTTTAACCCACAAAGTGAAAATACATTTTAGGGTGGGGTACCACACTTATCAGACATGCTTCAAAGTCAAAATTAACAACAACAAAACAGACTGTTTGGAGTATTTCGCCTGTGATCCAGCAGAGGGTGCTCCACTATCAGCTTGACCCAAGGCATTCCCTATTGACTTCAGTAAACTAAGCTAGTAATGTTATTGTAATAGTTTGGGGCCATGTTGAGCTAATGTTAGCTTGCAGAGAGTGGAATAAGGCGACTCATAAACTCACAGCTCACAGGGGTCTCCACAATAGTCGCTGTTTATTACTAACACATCAACCTCATCAAGCTCAGTTGCATGGCTACTATTTAATCATACATGAACATAACAGAGGCCACACATAGGCCAAACATTACTGTTGAGCTGAGAAGCAAATGAAAAACAGGAGCTCAGCAACTAGTATCCATTCACAGCAGGTGTAACATTCAACTAACTCAAGACAGGTTAGGTGTTATCTGATGACGCTTCTCTCGTATCTAGTTATTTGTACAATGTGTGTTGTGAGTGAATTTTCTTTTTTAATTCATTCAAATGAATTGTATGTTTTTTGGAAAAAGTGACAGCTCTAACACATGTATACAGTATATACACGCTAACATATATAAAGGTATACATAAAGACGATACAAATATGTGAAAATTCAAATCAGTGAGATGGAAAATTAATCGGGATATCAATCATGGTATCAAAGACTTAAGTTTCACTTCACAAAAGGTAATATGCCTTGTTTCACAATATACCCTACTTTCTGAAATAAAAAATAGATTCTATAATTTGATCAAATATAAGAGAAAATGTTCTTACCTAGGTTCAGTGTTCTCTAGCAAAAAAGATTTTTGCTTTTAATCTCATTTTGTTCGTATTATAATATACAAGTGAATATAGGAATACACACATGAATATATGATAAGATCTTAATGAGTGAGACAAGCTTTAAGAGTTACTATAGGAAGTAGAATAATAAGTTCATCCTCTGGAACTTCATTGAAGCTTCCAGGTTCCACAGCTAAAGCTATGATAGCAGATCTTAAATAAGAATTGTGTACTTAAGTATATAAATGTGTATAGATTTGGCCAAATCCAGTGAAAACAACTTAAGATGAGCCAAGATGCATGGTAGAAAGTATGCCATCCTATACCTGTGGGGACCCAAGTGCAGATTTTAAAGGAGTCTCTCTATGCCTGCTACTCTCCAAAGTTAACTCTAAAAACAAACTCTCTTTTGCTAGTTCACCTCAAGGTTTACCATTTACCTTGTTGCCTAGCTGCAGCGACTGTACGGAGTGTCCGAAGCTTCCCAATCATTATAATGTGGTTGATAAATGAGGTGAAAAAGAGGGATTGATGTGCTGGGGGATGAGGATAATTCATTTTCTCAGAGTATTCGCTGTATTTTTGGCATTTTAATTCATTTTAATTCAATTCAATTCAATTTCTATTATCTATCTATTCTTTCTATTTGTATAGCGCCAATTCATAACAGAGGTTATCTCGGGACACTTTTTAAATAGAGCAGGTCTAGACCGAACTCCTTATAACATTTACAGAGACCCAACAGTACCACCATGAGCAAGCACTTGGCGACGGGGGCAAGGAAAAACTGCCTTTTAACGGGCAGAAAACCTTAGGACAGTCCTCTAGGTCGGGTGGCTCTCTGTGCTCGACCAGTTGGGGTGAGAGAGAGAGAGAGACAGACAGACAGACAGACAGACAGACAGACAGACAGACGCACAGCAACAACAGTATTGGTAATGGCAATCCAGCAGGACCATGGCAGGAGGCTCCACCAGGATCGATAATTCAGCATTTTTATATTTGGTTTAAGCACTTACGATTGCACAGTTTCTTGAGAGATGTGATGGAAGACAAAGAGGAGACGCTTATTTTGCCTTCCTGTAATGTCTCAATGGGTTTGGCCTGCCTCAGGAAGCGCTTATAGAGCTCTGTCTGCAGTGGAGTCAGCCTGCAGGTTTACATGAAATATCATTCAATATTATATAAAAATATAATATACAGAGAGCAGGGCTGGGGCGCAATACTTTTTGAGAACAGACTAAGATGTGTTTGTAGCCAGATTTCCAGATTTAAAAAAAAAAAATTGTATGGACAAATCTTTATCTCTCCTTCTGTCTCTCTTATCTGCTCCTCTTATTTTGATAAATAAAAATAAAATAAAATAAAAAGTTTTTGGTTGAAAACATGTGTCTATTCAAACTAAGTGAATGAAAAAAGTATATTATTTTATCTCATAAGAGACAAACATCACTGAAATATTCCATCTCTGCTTTTTCAAAACCTCTCACCAGAAACCTACCTGCAACACACAACCTGCTCAATCTTCACAGGAAGATACTTAGACAAGATATCAGATGTTCTTCTTATCAAACACCTATTGAGACAGAACATGGTCAGTATTACAGATGGATGTTAAACTTCAAAAAGACAGTTAAATGTAATCAAAATATTTTCACACCCAGTGTTTAATGTAAGTATTTTAAGCAAAACTATGATGCAAAACTCAAAATGTGAAAGAAATTGTTTGGAGAAAGCTTTTTGTACAAAAATTGTTTTGTGTATTAGCATTTATTATTATTATTATCATTATTATTATTATTATTACCAATAATTAACAAAATAAGGTCACTGCCTAAGTGTGCACATTATTTGAAGTCATATTGCCAAACTTTAGTCTAAACTAACTAAACTTATGAAATGTCACAGTCCAACCTCATCTAAACAAGTAAGTAGTGTCAGAGGCACGTAATTAGAAACAAATCAAACAGCAATAAAGACAAACTGCATCTTAGGGAAAAGGTGTGGCAGTACATAGACTTAAGAATTCAGAAAGGCGATATCACGTTAAAAGATATAATAAGACAAATAAAATAAAATAAAAAACAACAAAATAAACAGAAAACAGTATGAAAACCCCAAAAGACAAAATCAAAAAAAAAAAAAATGCTTTAAGCTCACCTGTTGACGATACTGATCAGCTCCTTGAGTTTCTGCTCTCCTGTCTGTCTGTCTTTATCACTGGCATCAGCATCACGACCCTTGAGGATGGGAAGCTCAAATCGCTTTTTAAACTCCTGAGCTGTACCTGCCATTGAGGTGAAAAAAGAAAACAATACAGGAGATCTGGACAAACAGCAGAAATCACTCAAATATATTTTAGTTGTTTTGTGTGTGTGGAGCTACTTACCAAGGATCCCAGCATTAACAAAGTGGACCAAGCTGAAGTACTCCAGCAGGTCATTCTGGATGGGAGTGCCTGATATCAGCACCCTCCTCTGGACACTCATGGTATTTAAGGCCTGGTATGTCTGGTTGTCAGAGTTCTTCAGCCGATGGCCCTGCAGCATGCACAACTATTAATGTTACATCATCGTAGAATCTTTGACAGCTCTGAAGTACAATGTATGAGATGAAATACCTCGTCACAGATGACAAGTCCGACTTTGCCCTTGTGCAGAACCTCAGCGTGCAATCGAAATGTCTCATATGAAATTATCAGGATCGGGGTCGGTACTCTCAAACCATACTGAGAGATAAAGTTCACTAGAAATCACAGAAAACAGACCAGTTACTAAGCAGATACATTTTCCCTTTAGGGAAACAAAGAAAACAAATCAGCACTATTAAAAGGACATATTCTAACATAAACATAGTAACAAACTTTGTTTGTAAAAGACTTGTCAAAATCACGTTTTAGAAATTTTAAGGCCTAAAATTAGATTTTTTTTCAAGACCCCACTTTAAAGAAAAAAAAAAAAGAGATTTTGCCACCTTGTCCAAAAAACCCTGATGATTACTTCTGAAAAAGGAAGCCATATTGAGATTAAACACACAACCACCACATGGGCTGAACGAAAAGGTGTTTTGAGGTGTTTTCTTACAAGATAATGTTTGTTCTTTTGATTGGTTTTGTTAAAGCAGCAACTTCCGTGGCTTAAAAATAAGGTGCCCAAAACTGCAGTTCCTCTAACGGCCACTCGAGGCTGGCTCCCGAAGTGAGTCTCCATAAGGCAAATAAACATGTTTACAGCCTGGTACAAAAAAGGTTTGGTCTCTATAACTCACCTGTTTATATTAAG
>NW_023339674.1:27260115-27266609 GCF_004916995.1 Morone saxatilis
GGTCCATTTACCATTTACAATTTAAGGCAATGGCCACTTTGATTTACAGGTGGGTGCCGTCAGAGGCAGCTGTTTTGATTTAACCAAAGAGATGGCACTGCAATGTGTAACAATGTGTACAGGTGACACAGATAATGGCCTGATTACTGAATGATGTAATTATCCTATTATAGGATGCCTTGTATGTATGAAAACATTTAATGGATGTGGAAAAAAAAGGATTTCAACACATTTTTGTTTTAGCAAAATTCTGTCTGAATGAAGCAGAAGTCTGTGTCTGCGGCCCTTCTCCTTCAAGCTGACCTCTATAGTGTTTACTCTAACACAACAATGAGGTTAAAGTTTCTTCTTGACCAACACTGCTCTATGACGAGGTATCAAATGACCAGTTTTCCATGTGGATATTCACAATGAGACAGAAGGGAGAGGTAACCACCTAGCTGTCTATCGATCTCATCCTTTGAACCTCCATCGATGGCCACTGGGGTGACACGTCCTCCCAGCCACTTTCCTACTTCATTGTACCAGTTGCGAACCAGACTGGATGGTGAAACCACAATGGCTTTGTCTATCTCTGGCTTGGTGTCAGGGCTTTGGCGTAGCAGGGTCCACATGAGGGTGATGCACTGCAAAGTCTTCCCCAGACCCATCTCGTCGGCCATGATGCAGCCGTACGATCCTGAGATGCGTCTGCCCGTCACACACTCCCACAGGAACTTCACCCCCTCAGGAAATCAAAGACATCCATTTTTAATTTAGAAGAAAAGAAAATCTTATTTATTGACTAACTAACTCGTTTTTTTTGGAGGTTTCAACTGCATGTCATGGTCTCGTCACATCTCAGGGATGAAGACTGTGAGACTTGAGTGAAAGCTCCAGAAAAAACAAAGTATGTGTGTTTTGACAATCTTCTGTGTCCAAGGTACAAGAACTAACAATGTTCTCAATAAGTTTTTATCATTAAGATTCCACAGTGCTACTGTTTAACACTGTTATCTATTATATTACACTTAATTATGATAAAGTAAAGAAGAAGAAATAAATCTTGGGTTCACCTCTCTTTGATGGGGTCTGAGCACTTTTCCTAAAACTGGATCCACAACAACATGGACTGGTAGTTTTTCTCTGGACAGGGCAAAGAATGGTCAAATATTTACCTTTATTGCAAAAACTCCAAGAACTGATGTAGAAAAATGCCAGTGAAGGATATCAAGTTATTTTCTTAAAGCTGTACAAGCCAAGTCTACAAATCCATACACCTGATCAACATTAATCATTTAAAAACACCACTCAGTTAATCAGCTGTTTCAATTTCTGTGTACTCACTAGGGATGTCACAAGAACTGACACTTCAGTGCCAAGTCGATGTCAAAGTCCGGAAAACGTGACGGTACTCCTTTATCACAGTACAGTAGGTACCAGGGACTCAATTTCTCTGGACCTGACAGGACAACATATGCGCCTACAAGTATTCTAGTCTACTATTAAATGGCAGAGGAAAATGGTAGATGGTAAACAGACTGTACTTATATAGCACCTTTCTAGTCTTCCAACCACTCACGGCACTTTACACTACATGTGTACTGTACACTGAGCCACAGCGGCCACTGGAACTACAACACGCTGAAGACGGCGACAAGTGCAGCTCTGCCTCAAATTGGTCAAAAAGAAAACCAGTAGAACTGTTTCTGCAAATAAACTCAGAACAACAACCTGAGTGTTGTTTTCACATGTTGGAAATACTCTTCATACACCTGCAGAGCAAGTGGGAGGAAGAGGACTCTTCCGTAATTAGGGCTGTACGATATAGTAAACCACCATATTACAACTATTTTGACAGATATTGCAATATGATTGTGATCATTTTTGCATCAAAATTAAATTTACGCATTATGAATGTGAATTTAACATGTTTTCTTAAATCTCTTAAAACAAGATTTAAGAAAGGGCATCTCTTCAGAACTACAGTACTTCATTATAATAATTATGTTTGTCATTTTACCTTTATCAAAAAGTTGCAGCTTCTGCGATTTGCACACTGCACTATTTTGCCATTTTGATAATATTTGATTAACTGCAAGGTCCTATCCTAACGTCGAAGTCAATACAAATCTCAAAATGACCGGACAATGCCACACTTCATGGTGCACCGATATTTTATAACTGAATTATGAGGCTGATATTGATTGGCAGATAGTTGATATGAAAACCAGACGATCAGCTAAAGAATGGAAAGCAAACAAGCAACAGAAAAGAGAACGCTGAGTAGTTGTTTCTTTTCATTTATTACTTGAAGGGTACATGCCACTGTTGTTGTTGTTTGTAATGTTCAAATGTTTTTAATAAAAGGAGTGTATGCTGAAGTACATGGACTCTTTTGTTTTTCGCAGTGGTATCAAATTGGTATTGAGAATCATCGACTTTCAATGGTATTGGTATTGAATATTACATTTCTGGTATTGGCATCCCTTATGGGAAACCTACACAGGAAGTGAGGACTCAAGATAAATATGGTCTTCTGATCTGCAGGCAGTGAGTGCTGTGTCTGGGGAGAGAAGGACCTCCCACTTAAGTAGTAGTTTCAACCTTCGACCTGCTCCTATTTGAAGTTCTTAACATACAAACTTGGCTAGTACAGCCTTAACCAACAATCAAACATTGTCACTGTGAATAAAATAGTTAATAGATTCTGTGTGTTTTGAACCTACTTGTCAGCTTTGATCAGGTCATGAGCGCTCAGAGTTTGGGGCTCATAAAGAACTAGAGCATCCTCTGCGAAAGGGTCGTGCAGCGCTCTCCTTACTCCTGCACGCTTTAGACCAAGTGCCCTAATTCCCAGAGATCCTGTGGGTAATTCAACAAGAGATCAGTGGAAGTAAATCTTTACCTCCTGCACTAGACATGAAAAAGAAGCCACAGTGACAAGAGAATTGTTACCTGTGTAATTAGGAATTGGAATTTTAAATGGCTTGGAGAGGATACTTCGAATAAATGCCTCCTGTAGAAAGGATTTCAAACACGTGAGCCATCATGGCATCAAATTACAGCTATTAGTGTATTCACATGCAACATTTATGCAAAAATTGAATTCCATAGTACTCAACAATGCTTACATGTTTGTCACCATCCATGCACGCAGGCCAGTTGTTCAGCTGTGTCAGAGGCTTTCTGAAAGGAGAAATATGGTTTTCTCTCATCTCACCGTCACTTTTTCTTCTTTTCTCCTGTGAAAAAACATTATAAAATTTTTAGTTCCAACCACACTGATGTTAACCAACACTGATACGCATTCATTATTATTTTTCACTCTCTGAATTGTACTGTTTTCCAAACAGGTGGCATGGGAAAAGATAGATATTAGTGATTGACTAATATGCGTTTTTTATTCAAAATATATAATGCCGGGAAAAGTCATACACAATTCCATTTTCCCATGCACATCACAATCTAATACACATGTTTATCTTAGCTAGTAACATGCTGTTTTCCGGAACGGTTTATTATTATTGAATTAATGAGACAGAAACATACACTGTGTTATGCTGCTCATTTTAGAACACGACTGCGGGGTACAGTATGTCAGAACTGATTGATTCAAGTGCATTATTCTGTACATCGTAACATAATATATATTTATTACTAGCCAGTAACAGTTGCACAGAGTAAGAGAGCAGCAGTCTCTCTCAGCAATGTCCAATGACCATGTAATGTTCAAGTATTGAACATGTTAAAGAATATTTAACTAAAATATTCTTTAATAAAAGGTATTTGTTTAAGCAGGCAGTCTTCTGAGTATCTTTGCAAAGTCATTTCCGTGCAAAATCCATATTAAAAAAATCACTATATTGATATTTAATAAAAGTATAGATCAATTACAAATCACTTATTCATTTTTCACTCATTACTATTTTTCCTTTTCTCAACACATGTAGTATAAACATTTTCATTTTGTTTTGTATTATATTATATTGTAACAATTTCCTCTGCAATACATCTATCATTAATATTCTCATGTTCATCATTGCTATTATTATCTTTATTTTAATAATTATTATTATGATACTCCTCTCCAATACTAACAACAATACAAAACAAATGCCGTAAGAAATCCCCCCTAAAATACCCTTTTAAACTGCAGTAACCACATTATGTCACCATCATTATAACACTTAATATAACTGTCAAGTAGAACTGGTTCTTCACTCTTTCTGTTTAACGGTTTGTGTATTTTATTCTTCTTGTATCTTTAAAGTCACTACTGTTTTAAAAGTAAAATAAAATCCCTATATGGGCCGAATTTCTTCCATTGAAATCAGGCTCTACACTAAATACACCTGTTTTAAAAGTCACTATTCTCTAGAAATTAACATTGCAAAGTGACTCACATGAACCCGAATAGAAGAGTGGTTGCTTACGGTTCAGGAAATATCTATCTGTTATATTAGCTCTGTGCATGTGCCAGCAACAAAGAAAACATTTAACTAACAGATTTAAGAACAAAGTTTGGTGTATGACAACAATAGGGTGGTTTGCAGTCAGCTCTATAGTGTGTATCAGCTGTGTGTGTATAATAATAGTCATGCTAGTCTACTTACAGTCCTACATGTCCAGTCTTCATCTTCACAGGAGTCTCCTGCTTGCTTCCGTTTAGCAACCTGACTTGGTGCAAGACTCCTTCTCTGGTAAGTTAGTTTATACAAAGAGAATTGACATTAAAGAGTTAGAGCTGGTAGTCAACACATGGCACGCAGTCATGAAATTAATAAGAATACTTTGGCTAGCTCACCATTTTCTCTGTTTCCTCGACGTGACTGCTGTGTTGATACTCCTCAGCTCTCCGTGTTGCTAGCTTGCTCGTTACCCAGAAACCGCTAACGCTATCGGCTCAGCCGGCTTCATTTCCACAGCGATGGCGCTCATGTCTGTTACTTTATAAAACACTGACTGTATATAACTGAAGTGTTGTCAGCAAGAGTCAGTATAGCGACAGATGTATATGTGGTTGCACTTTCCCCTCGGTGTATTCCGGTTGGTATTAAAGTTCGCGCTAAATTTTACAACACACTACGGCAACCCTGAGAGGTAAAAATAGTGATGTGTAACTCATTATGTTCACACTGAACGTGCAGGGTTGATATATATGGGTAACGCTTTATAATAGGGTACAAATCATGCATGTCTCATTATGATTTAATGCATGAGTTAATGCAGGACGTATAGTGACTTTTTTGTGATTAGTTAAGGGATGTTAATTCATACATTAATTGATATACGACCAAATTAGCAGGATTCCATAGAAGTATAGTTCAGGCCCATGCATTTGCTCAGCCTCTTTATTTAAAAAAATGCTTCATAAGTCTATGAGAATAATCCCACTGGTATTTTTATGGAACCCCATTTCTGCCAATGTGACTTTTTTCCTTTTACATTGGCAGGTTTCCATATTATTTGCCACATTTGCAACATAATGGACATATTAGAGGAGAATGATCAAGCATGGTTAAGCTCCACTGCTTTCAACAACACAAACACAGTATACAGTATACAATATATACACTATATTGTAAATGTGTCAAAAATATTATGTCTGTTCTCATATAAATATGGCTAATGTGCAGCTTGCATAGCACAGCAGAGGCTGAGAAAATGTAGTCCTGAAAAAAACTTTAATGTCAACGAAATCCATGTATGTAATTGGTCGCATATCAATTCATTGATGCAGTACCGCAACAATGAATTAACATTCCTTAACTGATGATCCATTAAGTGTAAACTAATCACAAAAAGCCATTGCAACTTTTTTAGTGGTCCTGCATTAATTCATGCATTAAATCATGAGTTATGAGTATTATTTAAGTATATGATTTGCGCCCTCATTATAAAGTGTTGGCAGTGTTGGAGACACATTCACTCAAGCACTGAAGCCTACTATGAGGTATGAGGTTACCCTACTTGTACTTAGAATTTATAAACATCATATATATTATATACCTCTACTCCACAACACTGAAGAGGAAAATATTGCTGTTTTTACTTCACTACATTCATCAGCTTATAAAATACAATGCACTATATATTATACTACTATATTATATTATATATAAACAAGTAAAAACAGCCTCACCTGACCAGCTACAATATTAAGATGCTGTAATGTGTTGATGAATAAGAATTAATAATCTTAATCTAATACAACTGCAAGAAAGGCCTCTCAGCTGCCAATTTTTGCTTCCAATACTTTTCTGAAATTAGATATTTTTTTACATTATGGTATTGCAATTTGTATGTCTTACTTTTACTGTACAACAAAATGCTCTGATGTCCAGTAATGACACTGACGTGTGTCTGATGTTTTTTCCACAAAAAAAGTATAATTTCCACATTACAATCCTTAAAAAGTCATCTACTTTTTAAGGATGTGTCTTGCTGGACACAAGACGTCTCCTACTACACTGTAAAGTCCATTCTCGTGGATGTGTACTGGTGGCTTCAGG
>NW_023339674.1:27266624-27267311 GCF_004916995.1 Morone saxatilis
GTTGCATACTGGACCAGGACTTCCTAAGCCCAGTTAAAGTGGTGTAGTATATGGAATTTGAGCTTGGTTCGTGTCCAGGATAGTTTAATGTGTGACAAACTATTTCTACCAACAGGTGGCAGCATCTTATTTTTTTTTTTTTTACATTAAGGTTTCTTAAATGCATGGTTCAGACTGTTTGTCTACGGTGATGTTTTTGAATACATATGTGATGTTAGCACACTTTGTTCCGTGGGGAAGAGCACACACCCTTCACCCCTATGTAGTTGGGCTTAAGTCAAATAGCACTGTGCTAAACCTGCTGGTAGTATGTGTCAACCTCTGATGGTGGTGATGCCGGTGGTGGAGTGAACAGCCCTGATGCTTCATGTGGGATCTCTACTGTGTCTGCAGCAGTGGCAGTCAGGGAATTGTAGTGGTAACCATTATAGATAATAATATAATAGTAAATATTACTATCTATCAAAAACTAATCATCAAAATCATCATTTTGGATTTCTCACAGAAACATCATCTTTTGAGTTACTGGTACATTATTTGGTAGGGATGTAAGAACACTACTGATTTTTAATTAGTTTAATCTAAGTTTAGATTTGTGTTTCATTTTGTTTTGTGTTTAATGACCAAACTGCTAGATAGTAGTGTTGTACTTGGTAAATGGTACTTGTCTTCCGACCACTCAAAGCG
>NW_023339674.1:27267321-27270651 GCF_004916995.1 Morone saxatilis
TTTCACACACATTCACTCAGCCATCAGCCATCTAACCCTAACCCTAACCCATACATACATATTCACACACCGATGCACAGCGTATCTTACTCAAGTATCTTGCTTATACTTCAACATGTGGCGGCAGGAGCCGGGGATCGATTAGGGGACAACCCGCTCTGCCTCTGAGCCTCAGCCGTCGTTGTAATCTATCTGCTACCATTTGACTCTTCCACTCGTAGTGCTGGATGTTACCGGGACTGTGATAATCCCACTGTTCTCACTGCATTGCATAACTACTAACTAACTTGCATAACTTTTACTAAAATTAAATTTTAAATGATACATGTTTAACCAGCTTCCAGTTGTGGTTCTGGAGGCAGACACCCTCTCCACATTTAAGAGTAGGCTTAAGACGTTCCTCTTTGATAAAGCTTATAGTTAAGGCTGGATCAGGTGAGTCCTGCGGTCAGTCCCTGCGAACCCACTTTATTACCATGCTGCTATAGGCCTGACTATCGGCGGACCTTCTCCCCATGGGATGCACCTGCGCGGTGAGCTCCTCTCTCCTCCTCCTCTCTCTTTTCTGCACTCATTCATGTCCATTATCACGGGTCGTAACTAATCTTCACTTTCTCTCCTCGGAGTCTCTTGTGTCATTTCTGAATGATCGATCGATCGGACATTTGGCACTATACCAATAAAATTGGGGAAGCTGCTGAACTTCCGAAATCTGAAATCAATATGTACCCTGATTCGTCGGCGCTTCATCTTTACCAAACCAAATCCATTTGACACCACTGGCAGTAATTAAAAGGTGAACCACTTATCATAACCAGCAGTACCAATCGCACAAACCAGCCAACCTTAACGCCATTCGGGCAAGACATTCAGAAAACCCCAACAGTGCTGCTAGAAAGCAGTGTCCTCTTACAAAAGGAAGTAATCTGATTCCAACTCCTGCGGAACACTGCGGATTGTTTAACATCTCTCTCATCAACTAGATGTACACAAAATACCCGCTGTCGGCCAAGGCGCCCACTTTTAGAGCAGCATTCGGTCCCCAACAAAACCTTCGAATACTATTTAAGACTTACATACCAGTCCACTAGGATCCAGACATGAAGACACCTATAACACTTTTCTTATACTGAGGTTTGTTCTTTTTCATTTTCACTGCTCCGATCCGAAGCGAATCAACTGCCTTCTATTTGCATGCGCTCCGTGCCCAATACAGTAACAGCATTACGCGGCTCCGTTGACTGAAGGCCATGGGGTATTGAGCCGGCGCCAGCCGACCGAACCGCTGCTGTGAACTGGCTTCTGGCAACGTCATACGGACGCAGGACCAGGCCACAGCGCTCTCATCAGGACACCACTGTAGTCAGAGTCCATGGTAGACCCACAGTGCTCTTACAGACCCTTGGTCGGCCACTCGACCAACACACTGAATTCAATCCCCACGCCGCGTACCCGAACCTGTATCGTGAATTCATTATTTCAGGACTCCTCCATCTCTGATCCATAAACAGTCCTATCGCAGCTTGGGCAAGATTAAATCTAAAAAGTGTGACAACCTACTGCGCACGAATAGTCCTTTATAATTCTTCTCATTTGACTACATAAAGGGTTCTCTTTTTTCTTTTCTTTTTTTTTTCTTTCTGGGGGGGGGCGGGGGGGGGGGAAAAAACCACAACAAACAAAAAAACAAACTGCTTACAATTATTGCAATATTTTTCGGCGGACCCCTGGCGATCCTCCTCCTTCGGTTGGACCCGTGAGCAACCACCTGATGCTACCGGTGACCCTTCTTTATAACACTTCTATCTTCTGAAGCCTTTGCTCATCGGAGGGATTCAGGAGCGCATCAGAAATTCATTTTACGGTCTACACTTCTAATCGTTGACCTAATTGCATGCTGCATGGTCAACCTTAAACCCAACGCGGTCATCCTCCTTTTAAGAGTGAACCATCGTGTATGTCGGACGTATCTTTGTGTTACTGTGGCTACCTTGGATCAAATCATCTTACGAAACACACTTAGTAGTTGTGCACTATCCAGATAAACTTGCGGAATAATTAACCTGCTTTCCTTCTTGTTTCACTCTATGGAGTCGAGTGTGCCAAGAAAAGATGATAACTGCTACTTATATTAGGTGCCTTCCTAGTCTTTCGACCACCACGCGCGCCTGCACTTCTGCAAACTGCCATCTAGAGCCACTAGGAGAGCAGAGGAAACCTGATCTGTCTTTCACAGATCCTATCCGTCTTGGGTCACTACTGTCCAGGATAAGTGAAAGTTCAGCGCAAATTGGACTCAACAATTCTACTTTTCCTAAAACGTCTACCTCCACACTGCACGCTCTGTCAATCAACACCTGAATTCAGAGTTAATCAATAAGGACACCAGAATGATTTACCTTTCCTTATACTTCTCTACCTTTAAATGGATAAGTTTAAGAACCGAATCACTTTGAAAATCATACAAAACAAGGCGTTTTAAACAAATTTTCGTCACTCAACTTTCTTCATGTCTCAATCAATATCTGGCTTTCCATGCTTCAATATTTATGTGTCATTTCCCGCCTGGCTTCCGCCTTTAAATTTACCAATATGTCTCACTGTATATTAAGAATCTGAAGATGTCACAGTGTGTTGGCGCGGTGACGTAAATTCTAAGTTAAAGATGTATGCAGATGATTATCCATCTTACCTGTAATTGTAGTTCGGACACCCCAGACTCCATACATTTCCCATCAAGAACACTGCTTTTGCGGCAACGAAAATGAGACTCATGTCAATTACATTGACGCAGATACAACAGCCCTTATCACTCTGCTATCCAATATGCTTGCGCTACGATGTAACTGATGCCCTGACATGTACTTCCCAGGTACAAAGTGTTACCTCTTCCATACTTGACATTGCCATATACGAAATAAAAGAACGCTAAACTGGAAAAGACATCCATAACTTCTACATGGCTACTTTAATTATTAATTCACACACACATTCCTTCCACACCATCCAAATACAACGACATCAAATAAATAACACATTCATTTAAACAAACAACTAACTCTTACGCGAGCACATGTCGCATAGCCCATCTACCAGATACCAGTACCAGATACTGCATTGTTATTAATCAAGATGAACACAGAAATTGATTCGCTTAGAAGATCACGTATACTGAGATACCGACATAATAACACACTAACTTTATCCATGACACCTAACTCTAGTTTTATTACCGTCCAGCACCACATGAGGTCACAATATCACCTCTCTCCTTCTAGCGGTATCAATGATATCCCATTAACTGAATTCAGAAAAACTACTACATATATA
>NW_023339674.1:27270751-27271998 GCF_004916995.1 Morone saxatilis
TGATGAATTGGCACTATACAAATAAAATTGAATTGAATTGAATTGAATTCATATGTACTGATTCGTCGGGGCTATTACCAACCAAATCCATTTGAACCACTGGCAGTAAATTTAAAAGGTGAACAGTTATCATAACCAGTACAATGCAACACAAACAAAGAATTAAGCATGGGAGACATTCAGAAAACCAAAGTGGTGTAGAAAGAGTGTTCTTAAAAAGAAGTAATTGATTCCACTCTGGAAACTGGATTGTTTTATTATATATAATGTACAAAAATAGTGGTCGGAAGGCATTTTAGAGCACATTGTCAAAAATTCTGAATATATTTAAGATAATACAGTACCATGACAGACATGAAGACTATGAACATTTCTTATATGAGGTTGTTCTCTTTAAATTTTCAACTGCTCATGGAAGAATCCTGCCTTCTATATGAGTGGTGTGCCATACAGTACAGGTTAGAGTCCTTGTGTAAGGCATGGTATTGAGGCAGGCGCCAGCCACAGAACGCGCTGTGTGATGGTTCCTGGCAGTATATGGAGCAGGACAGGCCACAGTGCAGTCTCATCCAGACACAGCTGTAGTCAGGTCATGTAGACCAGTGGTTCTCAACCTTGGTGCCATGACCCCCAAACTGATTCACATCAGGTAACTGACCTGTATGTGATTAGATGTATTCTCAAGGATCCTCATCTGATCCATAACAGTCTATGCAGCTTGGCAGATTAACATTAAAAAGTGTGAAACCTATGGACAGAATAGTCATTCTTATACATTATCTCTTTGAATGAAATAGAAGTGAAATTAAAATATTCCCCATTTTTCCGGGGACCCCCTGGATCTCCCTCTTGGACTTTGGACTCAGTTGAGAACCACTGATGTAGGTGACCCCCTTCTTAGTAACACTTTATTTGAAGCTTTGCTCATGAGGGATTAGGAGGCATCAGAATTACATTTTAGGTCTACACTTAATGGTTGTAATTGATGTAGTGGTCAATTAAAATACGGGTCATCTCTTTTAGAGTGTAAACTGGTGTATGTGGAGTATTTTGTGTATGTGTACCTTGTCAAATATTTTAGAAAACTTAGTAGTTGTGACTAAATCAGTAAATTGGATATTACTCTTTCCACTTCTGGTTTCACTCTATGGAGTCTGGAGTGTGCCAAGAAAAATGATAACTGTACTTATATAGTGCCTTCCTAGTCTTTCGACCACTCAATGCGCTGGATTCTTGCAAATGCCATT
>NW_023339674.1:27272026-27275686 GCF_004916995.1 Morone saxatilis
CTGATTTTTTCACAGATTATCCGTCTTGGGTACTACTGTCAGGATATAGTGAAAGTTTCAGCAAATGTGATCAAAAGTTATTTTTCTAAAAGTTACCTACTGCAGCTTTAATAAACTGAATTCAGAAGTTAATCAATAAGGAAACAGAATGATTACCTTTCCTTATATTCTCTATTTAAATGATAAGTTAAGAAGAATATTTGAAAATCAAATAGCAAAACAAGGTTTTAAAATTTGGTCATTCAATTTCTTCATGTTCATCATTTGTTTCCTGCTTAATATTTATGGTTTCATTTCGTGGTTGCTTTAATTTAAATATGTCTCACTGTATTTTAAAGATTGAAGATGTACACAGTGTGTTGGCGGGGTGAGTAAATTTAAGTTAAAATGTATGAAATGATTATAATTTAACTCTGTAATTGTATTGGCACACGCCAGACTCCATACATTTCATAATGAACATGCTTTGGGAACTGAAAATGAGACTCATGTCAAATACATTGAGAGATACAATAGCCCATTATATCTGTATCAATATGTTGTAGATGTAATGATGCCTTGACATGTACTTCAGGTAAAGTGTTACCCTCTTCCATATTGAATATGCCATATAGAAATAAAAGAACGCTAAATGGGAAAACATATACTTTACATGGCTACTTAATTTATAATACACACAACATCCTCAGAGCAATCCAAATAAAGAATAAATAAAATAATTTAAACAATAAATACTCTTACAAGGCAACATGATGCATAGCATCTAACAGATACAGTACAGATAGGTTTAAACAGTGACAGAAATGATGTCGCTAGTGATGCAGTATACTGTACCACATTCAGCTACTTTATATATACTACTGTTTTATTACCGTAGCAACATGAGTATACTTCTTTAGTATAATGTATCCATAATGAATTCAGAAATCTCTTATATATGACTTTTCTGTTTGAATTAGGTACATATCAGCTCTTAAAAGGACACAATTTTAGGAAATATGCTTGTGCATTGTCTTAACCACAAGCAATTGATAGCAATTAGGAGTCCTGGCAGGGAAGATAAGCAATGCACTGCTGTGAACAGAGCAGCAACAAAAAGTTTTTTAGACACCTAAAAATATTATTATCAGTTTAGGTGTATGATTTAGAATATTTTCACTGCTCTACCTCACTGTCACACACACACACATATGTGTATATGTGTATATACAGTATATATACATACATATATGTATCACAAAAAGAAATTTTGGAATACTCCAATGTATCAATATTTTCCTACACCCCTAGCTCCCACCCACAGCAGTACATTGCTCTGTTTCTATGCTGGTAATCCTGTCTGCTTGTCAAAACTGTGGGCGCATTGCAAGTCATCTACTATACACTGACTGGATAAGTACCTCATACCTCCCCCCCAACTTTAAAATTACTATCCCTTTAATCTCCATGTAGGGTGTTTCTCATGTGCCCTTATTTGATGTCTCTTCATCCTCAATCCTCAGGTGAAAACGATCAATCGTGTCCATCATCTTATTTCCCTTATTTATGGTCCGAGGAGTGAGGAGGCTGCCTGGAGGAGGCTTGAGCGAGGATAAAAGATCTTCTATCGGATCGTGTTTAATCAATTCCTCGCTCCCTTTTATCTTTTCCTTGCATAAGGATAAGACAGGAAATGAGGGGGATGAGGAGACATTTGAGGCAAATGAGAAGCACCCACTGTCTGTGTTTATTTAATCTTAGCACAAAGCAGAGGGAAAAAAACTCACTCTGGAAAACTTTTCAACCTTTCAGCTTTCATCCAAGCCAAAGGGCACTGTATGTTTTGTCTCTCAGATTGTTTAATTGGAGAGACTGATAACAGTCCATATGCTAATACAGTGTCCAACAGGATTGTGTTTGGACCTTTATTTGTGATCATTTTGTCTGAAGATTTTCTTGAGTTTCTGTTTTGCTTCAGTATAACCTCTATTTGCTGCCATAAAACCCACAGTTGGTGTAATTGAAAGCAAATGTGAGATTCTGTGCAAGCTTGGCTGTAAGCATTCTTCAGATGATCCTTAATAAAAAAAATTAAAAAAAAAAGTTACTCACTGTCAGTGAGTTGAATAGTGTGAGGCAGAACCAACTGTAGTAATAAAAATATGTGGAAGTGCTTTGTTATCCCAGTGTTACCTTCAGAAACGCTCTTGAGAGACACAAAGTATAAAACATACTTCAAGTTGTTATTTTTAGGCGATTTTTTTATGCAGCTGACTTAGAGCTCTTGCATGTAGAAAATACATATTCCACCATATGGTATGTGATACTTCATTGTAAACTTTTTCAGTGTTAGGGTGGAGATCCTTTTTAATGGTCAGATGTGGAAGGACATGAAACTGCTTTTTGTGTCAAGCTATATGTGGTCCACTCAGGTTTTTCATAAACATGCAGTACAGTGGGGTTGAACAAGGTGAAACACACAACTTGCAACACGTGTACTGATGCACTGTGTAGCAAACATTATTGGAAAAACTATATAACTGTATAACCAGCCCAGTAACTCTGTGAAATTGCAATATAACTTTTACATGCAAGAAGTACACTGTAAAAACAAAACAGTTGGGTTTGAAGTCAAACTCTTAAGTCTTGAAATAAATTAATAATAATGATAATTTACTAAAAAATATGATTTCATATATCATTGATATATGATTGATAATATATATTAATTAAGTTATACATTAGTAGCTTAGTAGTACTCAAAGATTTGTTTTTTGTAAAGAAGAAAAGTAAATTATTTCAACCAAAGATTACAGGTCAACAAAACTTTTAAAAATGTATTTCAAAACTTAAAAGTTCGAGTTTGACTTAAAACTTTAATTAATTTAGTGAAGGCAGTTACCTTGAAATTATGAGTTGTCTCGCAATGTATATAGTGTAATGTGCCATGAAACTGATAATGTAATAATAATAATAATCTGCATATAATATAATAAGATTGTTGAGCACATAATGTAATTACTTTTGTCCAATTCAATTCAATTAAGTTTTATTTGTATAGCGCCAATTCATAACTTTTCAAATAGAGCAGGTCTAGACCATACTCCCTATAAATTATTTAAAGAGACCAAACAGTTACCAACAGTGTATTATTTAATAAGTTAGTTATTTTGTGATATTATTGAGTGGAAATTTGTTTTTAATACATATAATAGCATGCAAGATAAGTGCAATTCATTTGTTTCACGAATAGAGTTTAAGTTAATGTTAAGTGTTTCAACTGTGTGTGGACAAACACACTCTCAAACATAGGCTTGTACACCTAAAACTGTGGAAATATCCATGTGGCCCACCACTGCAGAGACCTTGCAAGCAAAACTACTGACACTGTTATTGAGTGGGAAACCAGTGAGGGATGATGTCCTGTTTTTTGCACTTGAAATACAGTACACTTATTAATTTAATTTCTTAATATAATGCATGTTAAATTGTTACATTAAAAATGTCTACTGAAATTCGAAATGTAAAACATTTAATATTATTACTTTATATGCAAAATGTTATTGTGATATGTGCTCAACATTTTAATTATAGGCAGGTTTGTTCTATTATCAGTTTTTATTAACCTTAACTAACCTTAAGTCGCCTGATCCTTCGCTAACCTTAAAGAAGCATTTCACC
>NW_023339674.1:27275860-27277979 GCF_004916995.1 Morone saxatilis
CAGGGGAAAATGAGGGAATGGTGCACGACCATTCAAAAATATGACTGGGTTTCTAACAACACAAAGCTTAATGCAAATGGATGAAGTGTCCCTTTAACCATACTGTGGTTACCATGCTCTGATATTGTATAAAATAAATCTTATTAAATGGTGGCATTGGTCATTAACATATAGTATGTTGTCACTGAAGTTAATGTGGGGTTTAGCTGAATTGTCCAATATCATCGTTCTACAACAACACAGTTGCCTGACTTCAGCGTCACCACTGCTAAACTTCCAACTTCTAAATAAATCTTGTAATTAAAATCTAAACTTTGAGTTAGAATAGTTTGCAAGAGCGCAAGTATAAACACAATGAGGCTGTAAAGGTGTGCTAGTGAGTAGATAAGTATCTGTGTTTGGTGTGCTAATGTTTAACGTCACCAACAACCTCTTCTTAGTCACTTGTTAGCAACTGCCTTTTTTACAAATGGGCTATTTATTGATGTATTTTATGTCATATCACAAATACCTCTTAAGCTTGTTTTAAGTACAGGCCTTATTTCAGGCATCTAACCAAAAACCCATTGAAGAAACCCACTAACTTTGAGGTGCTAAAAGGCTAACTCAGTTCCTGGTTTTAGGATTCATTCCTGCAGCACTCAACTAATCTTTACATGTGACAATATTGCATGTAATTTGCTCAGCAGCAGTGATACACAAGCACTAGAAATTACATTCAAACTGATTTTAATTGTGAGTGGTATTGTGTCGCACCTGATCTTAAAATAAACCATGTGCTGAAAAGCTGCCGCTCTGAGTGATGGTTGGCTCATGACTATATTTGTGATGGCATCTTACAACAGACTGTTGACAGAGATGTAAACAAGCTGTGCTGAAACAAGCACTCCAGAGCTACTGTGGCATTTACAAGTAGCACATGTTGGCTAGAGGATGGTACGTTATGATCTGATCTTCTCTGCTGAATTTAGAAAGCCACAGGGGTCATGTAAAGCATTATACATCTCATAAACTAAAATAAACAAAGCAAAATACTTAGATATTTCTAAACTAAATATGTGTGGTGTGTGTGATGTGTGTATAGAATATTGGAAGTAGAACAGTTGCTTTTATAAAAAGTTGTCCTTGACCAAATGGTAAATTATTGAGCTGCCCTGAAGGAAAGGTAGAGTTGTATCACATGGTGAATGCAGATTTTGGTCTTATGAAGACCATTGTATTTACAAAACAAAACAGAAAAAGTTCTTAGTAGCATGTCTTCACATCATATATCATATTTGGTCTTTAAACTGGTAAAATGAGTTTTTGGTTGATTTGAGGCTGTTAATGTATCGCTGTCTTGACTATGTTTTAAAAGAGGCTTAGCAGATGATTCAGAGATAACCAGAAATCACATTTGGCTCCATTGTGGAGGTTCACTGGATTACTGGCTTTTGGCAAATTATGTTAACGGATGTATCAAAAACTATAAAACAACCATTAAAGAGAAAAAGATGAACATTTAAATAATGCTGTGGTGTGGATGTACAGTAAGACAGTAATGTTGAAACTAAAAGTGTTAAGGTAGGCTCGTTTTTTAGATTATGGTGACCTCAACATATTATTGAGCTTTTGGCTTTGTTAATCTACTAAATTAGCTAAATTGTCAGGAGGCTAACAAAATGTCAATGTTAAAACCATGCGTACATGCAGACATTGGAAGCTGATGAATCACAATTCAAACTAAAAGTAAAACCATCAATTATCTCCAAATTTAAATATATTTTAAAGTAATTTATTTGAATATTAATTTAATTTAGTTTTTATTCTTTTTACAGCCAACAGCAGCAGTTCAAATAAAAGGGAATTAGCTTTGCTAGAGTATGCTGTTAAATAAAAATTTATTGCAATTTGTACCATCAAATTCAATTTGTTTCATCAAGTATATTAGTAAAGTATAAATATTTTTGTGAATTTATGCAATTGGATGATGGATCACACATGTTCACTCTAATGAACAGTAAAAGCCACCATGCCTAGCTTTAAAGGACACCTCAGCCTTTCAAGCGTGTATGAGAAACTACAGTGGCCATGAAACTTGTGAAAAGGTTGAAATGGTAAATGGACTGTACTTATCTAG
>NW_023339674.1:27278079-27284193 GCF_004916995.1 Morone saxatilis
CAGCTCATTCTAAGGTAACAACAACACAACATTTCTTATATTTATGTGATTATACACTAATGAAAACATACCTATCAATATTATATTCCATTTCTGACAATAGATCCTCCTAAATGTTACACACTGGACAATTAAAACAGGTTTATTTTGATTTTGGATTGAGATACTTGTAAGTGGATAGCCTTCAGGTTTTTGCTTTAAGGCTTCTTTTATCTTTGACACCCGTTAAAGTTCATAGATAGCATAATAGATGACAATGTTAACAGTAAATTAATTGGCACAAATTAATAACTTGTGAACACAAATTAAGAAACATTTGAACCATCATACCTGCTGGAGTCTGTATGTTTCAGCCACAAATGTCTGCATGCAGTTAGCCTCTTTAAATGCTAGCTTCTACTTCTACTCATATTTTCTGCAGAAAACTGGTACTGCTGAAGACTTCCAACATGGCTGCCAGAGGGTGTTGCATTACCCCAAAAGCCTTCGATATGCTGAATGAAGGTGACAAAATCCAATCCACTATGGACTGGAACAGTACTGATAGTTTCCTCCTCTATGCTTATTGCTGGTGGCCCCAGGCTGGTGGCAGACAGCCAGATAGCTTGCTGGTGCCGTCAGGCTCTATCTGAAGGTATTTGAACCTCCATTGATAAAGCTAGTAGTGGCGGGACAGTCCAGGCCACTGCACTGTGGATCTCATCCAAGGCCGATTCCTCAGACCACATGAACCAGGGTCCAAGTCCAAGTCACCCACTACAGAGACCAGGCTTGGAGCGTCCTGCTCTTTCACACAAGAGCATGTGTGTGTATTACAGATAGACACTATTATTTGCAATCAGCCCACACAGCTGCAGTTGGCCGCCGAGAGCCACTTAATTGTCTGCCATGTAGTCTGGGTATCCATGAAGGACACAGTCTCATAGCGGATAGGCCGACAGCAGGGGTGACTGCTGACATTCTTGCCGGAGATGCTCCCATTGGCCATCAGAGCCTTGAGGGCCAGGTCATAGTTTTTGCGGGAGCTGTGGCATGTGCCAACACAGTACTTAAAGAGGACTATCTCATCTGAGTCGTAGCCGAGGCCGAGATCCTTCACCCGCATCTCCTTCCTCTCCAAGTGGCAGTCACGACTGTTCTTGGTCTTTTTGCGGTTCCTCTGTGACATTCTGGGTAAATTTGGATTACGAGGGGAGCGCCGCCATCTGCTCTGCTGGATTTCCTTTCCCTGCATCAGTGACCATTCCTCTACAAGAAAAAGGAAACGCACACAGAACACCTAGTCAATTATTTGTCTCCCAACATGCAAGTATTATAGCTCCTGTGTCTAGTATTTGAATATTTCTGACTTCTGTGGTGACTTCTGTGGTTTCGAAAACGCAGGGGATCAATATTTAATGTACCCTTTAATAAGTTATTCATGCCACTAGGGGTCTCTCACATCAAAACATGTAAAACACAAAAATGTAGTTTGGTGTTGTCATGAAGTAGTATTGGATCATGGGATTTTGTATTGTCTTCATTGTTAAACAACCACTGCTAAAAATCTGTTTATAAATTGAAGGCGCAAGAAATGCAAAAATGGGCATTCCATAATACAAGTCAGGCTATAAATCAATAATTGTTCTTGTCAAAACTAAACTGGCAGCATTTGTTTCATAAATATGTTGTGTGTATTATAGTGTGTAAACAGTAGTATACGTGTGTAAATTTTGTTCATGTACATGAACTGTTTTGACGGTCTGTGTTGGCTTCAATCCCAGAATCGCTGCTTGCAGCTATAATACACATTTGCATCCATTAGTAAGAAAACATTTTGATTAGTGTAGCTTTAAATATATTACAACTTCTATTAAAATCACCATTCCGGTCTCTAGGGCAGGATATTAATGTCAAAGTCACTCTTTTTGATGAGGTAATATTTCACACAAGAAAGTCATTAGTAATGTGGATGGCTAGAAGGTAACATTTATGTTTATTTTACTTACTGTACTGCAGCCTGTATGACTACACACAATATAATAATATAACATCCCAAGAAATATCAGAACTAAACTGTAGTGCAGCTGTAATTGCAGCTGCATCATGGTATAGGTATACTCTGCTAACTGGTTAAGATAAGATAAGATAAGATAAGATATGCCTTTATTAGTCCCACAATGGGGAAATTTCAAATATAAATAATAACAGGGGAACAAGCTTGAGGTATCAAAAGTTCATCTTGTATTACTTTTATGTACACAGCTATGTGTTAAAGAGCTCTATTCCACTCAAATTCCTGCTGTATGAAAACACATTTGGCATGTCAACACTGGTTAGTTAAACTCCCTCATCTACAATATCCTGGATGATGGTAAACTGTATCAGAGAGATGAAGAGGAGGACACTGTTTTTATTTCTGCATGATAGCAACAACCAGGTGTCACAGACACTGACTGGAACTGTTGGATTCAGTGAAAAAAAAGAAGTCAGAAGAAGGTGTCAGTCGACATATATAAAAATGGACAAAATGACAGCCCCCGAAAAGTGAAGGCAAAACCTCTCAGTCGCCCCCTGGTGTCTGACTGCAGTATAGGTCAAGAACCGCACCCCTTCCATGTTAGCAGATGGGACATGGGCCAATGGGCTGGATGAGTTTGGTTTTAATTAGTAATTTGAAGCTATAAAAAAGTGGTCAGCTGGGTGTATTCAGAATCAGAATCAGAATCAGAATCAGATATACTTTAATAATCCCAGGGGGAAATTACTTTACAAGACTTCGCCAACCCCGATCACTACTGGCTCTGAACAGCACTCAGTTTTCACTGCTTATGAACTTGGAATATCCTTGGAATATATCTGTCTGTGAGAACTATTCCTAAAAGCTCTTCTCTTCAGATCATGAGCACAGACCACCGACAGATTATCTGTAGAATTAGCACAACAAAGAATGAAGATTTATTCAGTCATAAAACAAGTCAAAGTAGATAGAAAGATAAATCACCCATCATCCATCCATCCATCTAATTTTTCATTTGTCATTTAATGGTCCCATATTGTAGAAAGTAAGATTGCCATTTTGTGATTAAAGCAGGTCTAAGTGATATTTAAATATTGTTAAAGTATCATAATGCTCAATCCACTGACAAATGCATACATTTCATGTTCAGAAACTGTGCCTTGAAACGAGGGTCAGGACTTTGTGATGATGTCACAACTATACAGTCACTGCCCTCAGCACGGCCCACCCTGACCAACCGCCCAGGTAGTCTACAATCTGTTTGTTATCTGTGGTTATCAAAAGTCAAATAAAACAAAGAAATGTTTTTTTTTATAAATGGTAAAGGCTACATTTCTATAGTGCTTTTATCCAATGCACTTTACAAGGTATTTATCGCTCATTCACCCATTCATGTATACACAGTGGCAGTGAGCTACCACACGGTGCTGGCCTGACCATCTGAAGCAATCTAGGGTTTAGTATCTTGCCCAAGTACACCTCAACATGTGGACATGTGGGGCACAAACTGCCAACCCTGTGAGCCACATCCCCAAGGTAATTTTTAAATGTAACCAAAAAAATTAATTTGACACAAAATCTTTTTAAAGTTACAAACAAATTAAAGTAACCTGAATTATTATTTTAATTGAATTGAATTTAAAATGTTTTAATTTATCTGATCTAATTTAATCTAGCATAATCTAGTTCTATTTCATAGTCCTATGTATTGATTTTACATTGACTGGGGCAGACCAGTCACCTGTCAACCATTGACTGCAGACAGAGTCATTTAACTCAGAAACATGATATCATGATCTGTTCTCTCAGGGGTTCTGTCTGTCCCTCAGTAAAAGTTGCTTCCAGCAGCTTTGTGATTAGCTTTTAAGAGGAAATCTTTGCTAGGAGTTTTTCACGCTATTTAGGAGGACTGCTGGTGGTTTGTGAATACAGCCACAGATGTCTGCTCTGGCCTTTAGAGAAAGGTGAAAAACTTCTCACACTTTAGTTTATGGACTAGATTAGAATGGACTTTTATGAGCCAGCAGGCGAGAGCATATGTGATTAAATTGAAAGCAGACATTGGTGGTGTATCATTGGCGGGAGTAGAATTCCTCTGGTTATCAGCTGAGTGAAAATGTACTAGATTCAGGGTCATTACCAGGGGAGCTGAGCGGCTGGCTGAAATCCAACAGGAGCTTTCTCAGTTACCGGGAACATTTTAAATAAGATTTACCCACTGGGCTGTGCAGACCCGGCCCAGGTGTTTGACTGATTTCTACATCCTGACCTGGGGACTTTGCCCTGCACTTTCTCTAAATGCCTCCACACAGTCATTTCCTAAGGGGATGATTATTACCACTGTAGAATGCTCATTTACAGTAACATAGGTGCTTGTCAGTTCATACCTGCATATATGCTTTCCTTAGGCAACATTATTAGGAAACACTCCATAACTTTCATTGTTATGCAGATGATACACAGTTATATCTATCGATCAAGCCCGATGAAATTAATCAATTATCTAAATTACAAACATGTCTTAAGGACATAAAATCCTATGGGCTGAGCAATTTTCCGATGCTTAAACTCCCCAGAAAAAAACACCAACCATTTTTTTTCTCTGTACTTGCCCAACAAACCTCCAGAACTCACTGTCCTACAAGATATACTTACCTCTGATGGTTATTACCTTGCCTCTAGCAACCCAACCTGTCAGAATCTTGGAGTTTCCTTTGATCAGGACATCTTCATTTATAATTCCACCACATAGTACTCCTACTTACCCTCCCTAAAACACTGCGTTCCTCCTGAATGCCAGGGCCTACTTGTGGTTACGTATAGTCTCAAAAAGTCTTTAGAAACCCAGCGAGGCAGAGCCCTTACAGTTACCAAAGCTCCTCTCCCCCTGCGTGAACCCAGCTTCCAAAGTTGTGTTCTCGGCGAGCCAACACACCCTCTCCAACATTTAAGAGCTAAGGCTTAAGACGTTCCCTCTTTGATAAAGACTTATAGTTTAGGCTGGCTCAGTGAGTTCCTGTACACCAATCCCTCCTATTAGTATTGCTTGCGCTATTAGCCCTAGAACTATCGGGATTTCCCATTGCATGCAACTGAGTTCCTCTCTTCCTCTCCCTCTCCCTTTCTGCACCCATTTCATGTCCCATTATTATGCATGTTACTAACTTTCAACTTCTTCCCTCTGGAAGTTCCCTTGTGCCTTTCCTCATTGCAGGTTCTCCATAGATCTTTGTGGAGCCACCCCCCTCTGCCATGGTTCCTGCTTTGACCTCCCCATTGCTAATCATTAACTGATATTATCCTTTATTATTATTAATTACTATTATATATTACCTACAGAATACCTGTTATTACTATTAACCACCTGCTCATTGTCCCCCATCTGTTGTTGTCGTCACCCATCATAATCTTTGTCATGTTCATCATCCAGTCACTACTATTAGTTGCTTGCTATACTGTTGTTGCTTGTGTAACCTTCTGTCTGTCTGTCTGTCTGTCCTGTTATGTCTGTCTGTCTCCTCTGTCGTCCTCTCCTCCTCTTTTTCTCTCTCTCCCCTCTCTCTCCTTCTCCACCCCACAACTCCTGGTTCGAGGCAGACGACCACTCCCACCTAGAAGCCGAAGGCGTCTGTCCTAGTTTCTGCCTCTTCAAAAGCCAGTCTTTTCCTTTGCCGCCAGTTTGCCCCCAAAGCCTTTGCCTTCCATGGTGTAACTGTCTGGGTCTCTGCTAAATATATGTTATAAGGATTCTGTTTTCCTAGACCTGCTCTTTATTCTGAAAAGTGCTCCTTGATGATAACTTCTGTTATGAATTTGGCGCTATTAACAAATAAAATTTATTGAATTAAACTGAATTGAATATTTTCCCATCCCAAAGCAAGATTTGGAAAGAGTTACTGAAAATCTTCTGTATTGAATATAGAAACCTGAAGCCCCACCAGTGCTACATTCAATTCAATTCAAGTTTTATTTCATCAAGGTCTTCGACCAAAAGAACAATCCTTATAGCATTATTACAGAGACCCAACAGTTCTTTTCCAACCACTTTGCAAGCACTTTGGTGACGGCCGGCCAGAGAAAAACAAAACGTCCTTTTAAAGAGATCCAGAAACTCA
>NW_023339674.1:27284218-27292848 GCF_004916995.1 Morone saxatilis
AAAAACAATAGGGACCTTCCAGTGTTGGTCACTGGCTCGGTCCCTAATTAACTGGAAAACTTGGTATGATGATCAGCAGCTGTCTCACAGTTGTAATAGGTGTATTGTTAATTTAGGTGTTTTTCCAAATTAAGACCACATTTTCTATAAACCATGTCCATTTGACTAATACCTTTACCATACATTGGCCTTTGACTCATGTCTTTGCTTTGGAGCAACGGCGCCCTTCTCTGGTTGCACTGCAAAACAATTTAGCAGTCTTCCGACAAATATAAAATGGAAAATATCCAGATTTTACTGACTTATTCAGCAGTTAGTCTGACCACCTAGTTCAGTAAACCTGACAGCAACCTGTGGGGTTCTATTATTGTGGCAGTGAACAGTTTGGTATTTTCCCAACCTTGAATTTCTCTTAGCCTGTCTGTGTGGTATTTTGGTGGCGAGCAGAGTTCATTGTGCACAGATGCAGAGCTGCATTATTACACATTTATGGCAACAAATAGTTAGTCTCTCTGGCCACCTGACAAGTTCACTGGCTTTTTAGTGCTGATTTGGTCTCCACCAACAAAATATATGGCCCTTTCTTTAGGGGTGTATGGAAATATCGATAAATTTGAGTACAGCAATGTTTTGTTTTTATGATATTGTATTAATTCTCATTTTAGTAAAACCTTTACTAAAAAAAAAACATAAAAAATATACACCATTGGCGTATATCTCAGCATTTTGTTCATTTCTGTGAGAAACTAAATTAAATTGTTATTTCTAAAGTTTAGATTATTATGTAAGATAAACTTTGAAGACCCGAACACAGTCTATATTCACAGAGCTTTCACTCTCTGATAAACAGCCTCGTCCTGCGTTAGAAAAGAACCAAAGAACTAGAGGAACAATGAATGAAAAGACTATTAAGTATGTATGATTGTTAAAAAATACATAATACAAACAGAATTGTATAAAAAAGTTCCTAAAAATATCAGAAAAACTCATTTCTGATCAATATTCACAGGGTAAAATCTGCTCAAAATTCATCCACATCTCTAGTTTTACACTTCCTGCAGTTATTGTGTTCCCTGTTCGGGTTTAATGTACAGTTGATCAGTTGTTCTCACTGTTACTAAACATTGCAATGTCCATAAAATATGTCAGGGGTCGTTAGTTTACACATAGAAAAGGGTTCCTATAGAAAAAAGGTTGGGAACCACGCTTCTATAAAACCAAAACAATGAACTGAAAGAGATGAGAGAACAGTCTTTAGAATCAACGTTAAAATATAAATGAATGCAGCTTTAACGATTATTGATGTTAAAGTAAATGATACAACATGCAGTCTATGTGTCCCATTTGTAACCTGTATGATACTGTCCAAATAAAAGCGTATCAAGAGAAAGCATCTCAAGTCAAATTCCTCCCACATGTAATATTCTTGGCAAGTAGATCCTGGTTCTGTGAACAACACAGAGAGCTGTAAAACATTGCCTTAACACATTACAGCGATGTACCTAAAATAGACACTTGGATGGGGAAGCAAGTGAGTGCTGAGCTGAAGCTTCGCCCAACAAATGTCTCTGTAGTGTTGTCCCAAACTGATCCTCAACTTTTCATTAGAATCTGCTCTCCCAACACCAGAAATGTATTTTACAAAATGGAAGAATGTATGTAGTGACGATAAGACAAAGCTGCCATTATAGAGATTAAAGGGTAAAAAAGAACAATATTTTCTCTCTTGCATGGTAGGGTGGGAGATGTAGAGGTTAGTACATCAGGTCTCTGGAGAAGATTGGCTTATGTGATTTCACTGACTTCATTTTAAAATTGAACATGATTTTGTGTCAGTTTTCATTATAATCAGTACAGTGTAGACCTGCTCTGTATGAAAAGTGTCCTTAGTAAACTTCTGTTATGATTTGGTGCTATATAAAATATAGAAATAATAATAATAATAAATAATAATAAAATTGAATTGTTGTGATTCCACTGTCATCTATGAATTAAAAGTACAGTTCACAGAGCTCACTGGCACAATGTGGCTGTAGAGATATCACTATATCCTCTAGGGATGGACCGATATTAATTTTTCAGGGCCAATATAGATACAGATTATTAGTAATCAAGGAAACCAATAACCGATATTAGGAGCCGATGTACATTTGCAATGAAAATTAAAACATGAGGGTCAAAATTTATAATAATCAGTGTAACTGTGTATAGTGTAACTGAGTACATTTACTCGAGTACTGTACGCAAGTACAATTTTGAGTTTAGTATTTCCATTTTATGCTACTTTATACTTCCACTCCACTACATTTATTAGATAGCTTTAGTTACTTTGCACTTTGGGCCATTCTGCACTTTTGGTACTTTAAGCAAATATTATCCAAAATAAAACTTTTTCCTACTCTCCACCTTCAACTGCAAGATATTTATTGAATGAAATAAGCTGGTGATTTGAATCCAGTTACAAGCCTAAATCCTTTACTAACTTCTGTCTCTCAATCTATATCCCATTTTTATTCTCTATTTAACTCTTTGTAACTCCTGTCTATTTTACGCATTTTGCTTTATATTGCTTTTACATTTTGTCTTGATGGCACTTTTTAAAGAACTTTGAATTGCCTTGTTGTTGAAATGTGGTATTAAAATCAGCCTGCCCTGCCTATAGCAGTCACTGGTGAGGAGGTCAGAGAGATTATCAGAGTTGGACATACAGTATGTGCTGCAACTCAACATCAGTAAAATGTCTCTCTGTCTTATCATTCTCTATATCTGATTTTCTTTCTATATAACACAAACATTTTCAACTTCAAAAGCTACGGCCTTTAAAGTATTGTTTCTCACACTGAGGGATTCAGAAACGTTAAGGCTGATCTCAGGTCAGAGCTCTGGCAGCGTGGTCCTACCTTTACCGAGTTTGCTCGCCCTGCCGATCATGGACGTGAGTGTCGAGCGCACAGAGCTGTCGTCCTGCTGTAATAATCCACACACTCTCGGATATTCTTTGTGGGGCTCTGCGTCGCTTCCTCGGTTATATCCTGTGGCATGGTGGCGCAGTCCTGATCCCGGCGCTCCTCATGGCTGGAGGCACTGTCAGAGAGTGACAGCACTGACCGCAGAGCTGATCCTACGGGACTGAGCTGCCTCCTGTCAAAGGAGCTGCTGATGAGCCCGGAGAGCCGCCGTGCTGTGCGTCCTGCTGCTGGACAGGTGTGGGACTACTGTAGCTACACGTCCAGATGTGTGTCTGTGCCTGTGTGTGCCTGTGTGTGTGTGTGTTTAAAGCCTCCGGTGTCATATTCCCTCCTCCATCAAACGATCGCTCAGGCTGTGCCAATCAGGTCTAAACGCATATTTGACATTATTTTAGCGGTATAGTCCACAAAATGCGGACAGCCAGTGCGCATGTGATGATTAACTTATTAGCCACTCCCATAACTTTTTAGACATAATAGCAGTGTATCCATAAGCAAATATGAGCATTCTTTATAGTACTTTCTGCAGCTAATTACTAATAAATTTCAGTAATAATATTAAAGTCACCTCCAAACAACAAACTGCATTTTAATCATTGTGTGTCTAAATTTTGGGGAGAAAACGCAATTGCCAATTTTGTGGGGAATAGCAAAACAGTAATATAACTATTATTGTAATTAATTACTGTTTGCAGGGAGTAATAAGTAAAGTAATAATATTACAAGGAAAAAAATAAATTACACATTTTGAGTTGGTTATTGATGTACTCACTGTAGTTACATGGCCTTTCAGGCGGTTGCAGGGCAGAAACATTGCTGTTGGTAACTGTATTTAAAAATACACGTTTTGATGCCAGAATCTTGGCTTCCATTATCTTGTCTAAGGTTGCATTGTTCTGTAAAATTTATCATATTAATATTTCTTTTCTCCTGTTTTTATTTGCATATTTGGTGTTACGGTATAATCACCTGAAAATAAGAATCATTGCTTTCCGTATAACTTAGAACAGTGGTTCTCAAACTGTGTGTGTGGTTGCTTACCCTATCATTGGTAATGACTGAGAAGAAATTGTGGGTTGGTGGGGTGTGAACTTCTTTTGAACCACAGTTCCCTTCCCTTTACCAACCAACAGTTCACGTTGGTTTTTAAAAAAAGATGACCATGATTGTTGCCTCAACTTAACCACATGGTTATTGGTGTAACCACAACACCATGATCTCCTAATCTGAACCGACTGATTGTCTCGTCAGAAGTCTGGCAGAGCACATTTGGAAATATCTTTTTGAAAAAAATGTTGTTCTTAACACAACCTGTTAGAGCCATGTTTACTAATCTGTTTACGTATTTGAGGCCAACATTAATTCCCATGGTGCACTGTGGTTTTCAGAACCAGCTGCCTCCCTTCCAGGAAAATAGCAGCAGAAAATTACTCTTAGTATGTGTCCTATTTGTGGTCAAGTGTCCGTAACTAATATAGTATTAGAGGGCTGATTATATAGATGAATATACCCCAAATATCTGATGACTGTAATGGTTTTTGCCAACTGGTATAAAAATCCATTGATAGTAAAGAAACTGAATATTACCATGGAATACAACGGTTTCTCATTATAAACTGCTGTCAGAGAAAGATTTGTCTGTCTTTCTTTCTTTATACAGCCCTTTTATCATATATCATAAATATGTCTCAAGGGTCTTTACAGTCTGTACAACTCCATCTTTCCTTAGACCCACAATAGGAAACAAATCTTTACCCCTTTAACAGGGAAAACATGGAACAAACATCAGGAAAAGCAACAGAGGAGGGATCCCTCTTCCAGAACAGATAGGAAACAGATGTCATGTATAGAGACAGACCAATGCAAAACTACAGTATGGAAAAACACAATTATCAGAATTGTTAACATACATGGAGAAATGTAATGTTATTCCATTGTATTTGTTGAGGTTATTCTGGGACTCCAGCCCCGAATGTTTTCTCAAAAGCCCTGAATCTTGTTTTGACTTTTATAATCATTTTATTGTTTTGGGCAGGGTAAACAACTGGATGACAATATCAGGAACATAGATATTACAATCAACTGTGTCCCTTACATTCTCCTGCCCCACTCTCAACCCCATCCTTACTTCTGTGACATGCATACCAATATACGAATGAATAAGTAAGAAAATAATAATAATAATAATAATAATAATAATACATAATAATAATACATAATTAAAAAGGCACAATAATTCAAAATGTTAATAATAAAAACAACAATAAAACAATAATAAGTCACAATAACACAATATGTATGTACATGTATGAGTAGTAATATTAAAAATAAATACACTGAAAAATATAAGCAGCCTCAAGTCCATAGGCAGTTGGAATAATAATGATATGCTGTAGAGTAATATAATGACAATTACGAATAATAATAATAATAATAATAATAATAATAATAATAATAATAAATAAAATAAAAATATGATTTTAGACTGAAAAGAAAAATAGGAAAAAAGTAAAGTAAAGGAACTTTTCCCCACAGTCTTTCTGGCCCAGAAATAAAGTTCTATTACTGGGGAAATATTACACTACTATTACAGTATTGTGGTATAGATTCATGTAGCAGATTTGTAAACTTAAGCTTCATTCTGTGATCTCTTTTCCAACATACATGAACAAAATTAGGTTTCAAGATTAGTAATGCTGTTTACACCAAATTCCAACTTGACCTATGTTATTTATGTAACTTAAAAATAATATCATCAGACAACATCTTTTTAGGTGGCAAGAGTTAAAATGAGTGATCTCAGCATTTGTTGTGATCTGGTTTCAGAATGATGAAGACAGTTGGAGAACAATTAGATACAAAATAAGGGAGCCCTTTTCTATCACTGAGTAAACTGACTCAGTAAAATATTTATGTATATTATATTATATTCAGTGCATAACAATAACAGTAGGGAACAAATAATAAACTGTACAATGAACCCAAACAGTGAACACAATAACCGCAAAAAATTTGTTTTAAACCAGTGATTTGGATAGATTTAGATGATTATTTGGGCAGGCTGAGATTATTTCCTGAGAATATTGATCAGAGATGTGTTTTCCTGATATTTTTAGGAACTGTTTTATACAATTTTAGCAATCCGGCATACTTCATTTTTTTGGTTGTTTTAACTGTGTACTTTTCTAATGCAGGACCAGGCTGTTTAGCAGAAGGTGAGGCTCTATAAATATAGCTTGTGTTCAGGTTTAGATTTTGAATAATAATCCTGTTAAAAAGAACAATCATGTGAAATCATGTTTTTTTTTTATTTTTTTTATTTTACAAATGATGTACGCATTCTATTACCTCATCTGGCTTATCATGTTAAAATATACCATGATTACTAAGACTGTACATGCAGCAAATACATGCATGGTATTTGAGGGTTCATGCCTATTTCCTCACTTTTAGTTTTGTATTAAAGCCAGTGTATGCATGTCCTATGTATATACTAATGTATGCATAGTCCACATAGATGTAAACATTTTTGTATTTTGTCTTTTCTTTCTATATCACACCATGTACTGTTTCTCTTTTTTTCAATAACATAAATTTTAACAATATTCAATAAAATGCAGAAAGAGAGAAGAACTTTCAGGGCCAGTTCTCCCTAGTGTTGATCGTGTGGTGATCTAAAAACCTCCAACAAATTGTCTATTAGAATGATCATCCAGTGCTCCACCTTGTGGGGACATTTAAAGAGAGAACTTAAGTGGCAAATGGTAAATTTTCTAGACGTTACAGAATAATCAGTGTAAAAATAACACTGGGCCAGTGTTTTTTCTGTCCGCACCATTAGTTTATTGAACAATATAGCACCCTATAGCCAGGTCAGCTCTGGGCGGATGGAGCAGTCTAGTCAGTGCCTGCAAGAAAAAAGAAAGATTAGCATTACCAGTAAAAAAGGTTAGATAAAAGTACCTCCAAATACTGCGTTGTTTTGTTAAATGATAAACTATCAGTTTGCCCAGAGAGCAACAGTTTTCAGGAATACATTTCCCGCAAGCAAGTGCTGGTGTGCAACCCTCAATCCTGTGTGACTTATCAAGATTGGCCAGGACTCCACTGCAGCCTTTTAAACCCCTCTCCTGATTGTGGCTCTCCAGTCAGGAACTCTACTCTACACAGCATCCCCAGCAGCCCCTGAGCCAAAAACACAAGATTAAAACCCTCTGAAGGCTGCAGCTCCTTCTTTGGGCAGCAACAGCTGGTTGATCGCTGCTGGAGCCTGACCCCGCCACCCTCCGCCAACCAGGGACAGCTCTCAACTTGAAAGGCTGTCTGATGGATGGGGGCGAGGTGATGGTGGTGGTGGAGGACTGGCAGGGGCAGGGGGGCAGGAGACAGCAGCTCAGAGGGGCACTGAGGAGTGACCCGGAGCACACCTCTCCAGCCACACATTTATTCATGACTAACCTGCTCAGTGAGCTGCGTCTGCTCCACAGGAAGAGCCACCTGCCTGCTCAGTAAGCCAAAGATACTTGTGAAAACTTGTGAACAAAGCGTCATAAATTTACCAAAAACATACTGGATACCTCTTAGCATTTGAACTTTTGGCATGGTGGAATTACCTTCACAGCCAATCCAGAGCAACAAGGTCACCTCCATCAAAGAGCAGACACTTCTCAACAAGTAGTTCACCTTTACACAGGAGAACAGTGAAGCTGACAGAAAAGAGTTAATTAAATAATTAATTTGTAAAACCTTAATTTTATGCCTTTATAGGCATCTATGCAGTCGGTTTACTGTAGCTGGGAGTTTTGTGGTTATTTTGACAATGAACAGATCAGCCTCACAACAATCTTCCAAACATATGGATATTTACTAATCAATTATTTCCATTATTAATTAATTATTAATTATTAAATTATAATTAAATTTTTTGATTTGAAGAATAAGTATAAAAACCCTTGAAAGTGGCTTCACTTTAGGATACTGCCGCACACTCTCTGCTGAACTTTTCTACCTGTCCAACAGACAAAATGTGGTCTGCATTACTATTTCATTTCAGTGTGTAAAACACACTTGCACACAATCATGGCAGACAAAACCAGGGCCAGGCCAGGACCCGGTGTCTGAAACCAGGACAAACACATAACTTACTTTAAAAAACCTAAACACAACCAGGATACAGGGTTACATGTTAAAGGGGAACTTCGGCAGATTTTTACCCTAGTCTTGATCACTAGAGGTCCCCGAGTATTGTCGAAAAAGAACGACCAGAATTGGTAGCGGTCCCAACCAAACCCCCTGAAGCCCTGACAGCTACTCTGCTGCAGAACTGACCGCTCAAAATCGCCCCCAGCCTCCAGGATTTCAATTAAAACAAACTATGATGGGCTCTGTTGTATGATCTGCCTGATCAGGCTTCCCACAGCATGAGAAGGAGACCAAGCGTAAAGATGAAATAACTCCGCTTGTAAAAGCAGGAAGCCTGTGACTTGGCCACTGTAGCCTGCGTATGCTGGACTACTGCTACTCTGCCTGTCCCCTCACACCATTTATTCCCATCCCGAATGTCGGCTAAATCCAACTGGGCCATACCGTACATAGTAGGTGAGGAGCTCTGTCTGTGTGCACCTTCACCCAGTGAACTAAAAAACACAACACGCCAACCCC
>NW_023339674.1:27292873-27294608 GCF_004916995.1 Morone saxatilis
CCAGCCTGAGAACACGTCCAGGTCAAGGATCCTCTTTTAATAGTGGCCACCTGCTCCTTCTGTCCATAGCAAAGCTGTTTGTGATCTCTCACTTTCTATATCTGTTTTCTATTTACTGCACAGTGCACAACCAGGATGAAGCCTGTGATAACACACTAGTTAGTACGTTGTCTAATGTCACTATTTTAGCGTGTTTCAACAGGGGTTGTTTATTGTTGTCTGGTAGAAATCCTGTAAGACATGTCATCACCATAGACTGTATTTCCTTACAAGTCTGTCTTATATATTTTACCCTATAACTGAGGGGACCAAGTGTCTCTGTGTTTAACTGGAGTCCCATTTAGGAGTGTCGAGAGTTTTTGCACCAGACTGGCCCAGGCCTGGTAGGGAGACTAATCACATCTTTACTAACTTATCCTCACTCATACAGTCTTGTGCACCACTGAAACATGACGTGTCCTCCTTGTCACAGTGCATTCACTAACATCAATGAAAAAGTAAAAGATCTGGTCCCAGCCTTTTAGTACTGCAGAGGAGAACTGTAGAGCTACTGTATGGAGGCTCATATTGCCTATAGCAAGAGCTGCTCAATCATTTAAGGTGCATGTTGGATCAAGTCAACCTGCTGGTTGTGATAGAATTGTCCTGAAATAGCTGACAACCTAATAGCAAACACATATATATAATGAAAACAAATGTGACAGTGTCATAGAAAATCAGTCAGTCAAGTGTTTTTTCTTTTTTTAACCACCAACAATGTACAGAGGAACCGCTTTCACTCTGAGTACACATGCTCCCCCTCTGCTAACATTCTTCTTTTGCTCTACTGCTTGATGATAATTCTCTGTGGGTTTGTCACTGTGAGCTTTCACATTACACAAAGATGATTCCTTGTTAAAGCTGCAGTAGGTAACTTTCATAAAAAGTACTTGTCATATTTGGTGACATTTTCACTGTGCTCTGACAGTAGTACATGAGACAAATCGTTAAAATCAGGCATGTTCTAGTGCTCTTATGGGCATTTGCAAAAATGTATGAAAACAATCAGAGCTGAGAAAGATAGAAAGCGATTTGGGTTAGAAGCTTGAAGATAGTTGATTGCTGAGTCCCAGTGTCTCAGTGTGTCTGTATTTGACGCCCTGGGAATGAGACTGAACAGTCACCCTTCTTTCTCACCTCTGATTGGTTGTTTCTTGCGAGTACCATAAAGAGTGCTAGAACGTGCCAGAGGAACCAGATTTTTTCACTACTGTAAGGATCTAGTGAAAGTTTTAGCAAATATTAAAAAAATCATATAGCAAATTGCCAGTAGCAACTACAGCTTTAAAGTGTGAAGACATTAAAAAGAGGCGTGTTTGTATATAACATCTCCATAATCCAAAAAAGAAATGTATCACAGACAAGTTGTCCCTTTGAAAAGCAGGATTTATTTCTAAAATAAAGGCCAAACCTTAACTGCAATTTTTCACCAGCTGTTTAATATAAGGCTTTGGAAGTTATCCATTACAAACAAACCCATGCTGTTTGTACACATATACAACTGACTGAATCTCAGAACCTTAAAGGTGGTGAGGTGTGGCAGATCAGATTTTATTTCTTATTATTTGCAAGAACATAGATTCAGTCTTTGTAGCATTTGGAAGCTTTGTCCAATCATTTAGTGTGCATTGCGTTGAAATCAGTGTCATCTGCATAAAAGTGTAAAGCCATCAGGATTAAAGTTTGACAGATTAAT
>NW_023339674.1:27294613-27301988 GCF_004916995.1 Morone saxatilis
TAAGTTGCATATCAGTAGCCCAAAGTATTTTCTTTTCTTGTTTTATTGTGATCAGTAACTAAATAGCTGGTAATGGTCAAAGGCTTATGTCAAAATAATGTTTTAAAAGTTTTTTATTTTGAAAAACACATTATAAGTGCTATTTCATAAAGTAAAAAAGGATATAAAAAAAACCCTGATTAATAACCATTAATTTCTTCAAGAAATAGGTGTGTAAAATTTGGTAGCTGTACAAATCTGGAGATTTTTTAGTGCTGAGTAAGAAAAATTTAATTAAGAGAAAATGGCCACAGAATGCTCAGCTACTGCTACTAAATGTTTGTGTCTGGCCTCAGTGTACCCTTTCTAGGCTTGCAGCATACACATAGAGTGATAGACAGGAAGGCTTGGTATGACTAAGGTATGAGGCTTGGCCCAGCAGTTCAGACATATTCAAATGGTCTCATTGGGGAATTTTGAGATGACACATGGCTCAAACACAGAGATTATGGTAGACCAAATCCAAGCACTTCTCAGGACCTCTTTATTGCTCTGTAAATCCAAGTACTTTCAAGTACTTTCGAGACTGGTAGCAACCCTGTATTAAGATTATTATCTGTTTCTTTAATAAAATAAGACATTTTTGCAGCTCTTTGTATTCTTCTATCACATTAATGGGGTCTTTGCGAAGAGAAATATCAATAAAACGATAAGTGGTTTCACTCATCTTGTTTGTCCTCTCTAAGTGGTAATTACACTGAGTGTAAAACAGATGACTTGTTAACAGCTCTACCTTTACTTTGACTCGGCACACAATGACTCACTTCATGTTTACCTCCATTCACTCATAAACATCTGACAGCTGCTGGAACCTTCTTATAAAACAGCACCTGGGTACTGTGATTGGTGGCACTGTTCATAAGCTGACTGCAGCATGATACTCCAAGCCTAAATAATAAGAGACATCATTTATATAGCACCATTCACACAAAATATGCAGTTGTACGGATGTGGAATTAAAAAACCACAATTAATTAAAAAGCAGATAAATGTTATAGAGAGAGAAAGCCATTGTTTGGATCAGCTAATAAAAATACATTTAAAGGCATATGAATTAAAAAACCCACAAATATCATAACACAAACAGAACAAAACAATACAAGGCAGACAGAAAGTTTACAAGATTAAAAAATTGTAACAATGTTAACATCTCAGGAGGAAGGTAAAGAAGCATGGCCAAGTGAGCTGAGTTAAACACCCCACCCACTCATCTACCCAGGCAAGTAAGGCACTGTGCTAAGAAAAGTCCCCATACTCTCTCAAATCAGTGGAGGAGTGGTAGACTTCCAGGTCAGAAGAATAAGTTTCTTAGCGACCACCATTCCTAAGTGCAGAGCAATCTGCGTGTCATACGGCAGCTCAAAAGTCTCTGCAGAGCATCCAAAGATGGCCAGATTGTGGTTGGGTCTCTGGAGTAGGCTTCTGAAAGCCACTCAAAGATTGCTGTTATGTAGGGCAAAACCAGAAAAGATGTGCTGAACACTTGTCAGCACTGATGGGATGACGCAATTCCGTTTTGTTTTTGAATAATGCAGTCTATGCATCACCTTGTACTGGATTAACCTGTAGCGTGAGTTATTAGAACAACAATGAACCCGGGATTGCCCCTTCCCAGAACTCTGCTGATATCTCTGAATATCACTGAAGTCACTGGCCCAAGCTTTCCTGATAGGACCTGAAGAAACTGAAGGACTAAAGCAATTCACAGTTTTCGATACTAGCTATTTGGAATCTAGAGGGAGCAAGAGATTTTCAGAAAAAGGTTGAGTAGCAGGCATGAACTCCAAGTGTGGGCACACTTCATTAATGCAGTGTCTGACTTGGAAGATTGAATTTAGTACTCAACTGGATTAATTAAGCAAAATGATGCACAAATCTAAAATAGTTCTGTTACTTCTTTATCTCCAGACTGCAAATGCCCTATCTAACTGTCCAGCATTAACTGAATGATTTTGGTATATAGGAGCATATATGGAGACACTTCTATCTGCTTAAATATTTGCAAAGAATTCTTTATGATAAAGTAAAACAAAGAGCAGGAATCTCTAATCTCTAAGATTCTGGAAAAAGTAGTTGCCAAAGAGTTGTGTGACTTTCTACATAACAATAGCAGGTTGCAATATAAAAGATATTTTCAGATTTATGTAAGATTTTACATAAGAGTAATTATGAGTGGAGGTCAGGATTGGTTTGCAGGAGACATAACGAACTTTCCACAATTTTCATCTTGTTCTGGATACGTGACCTACAATATACATGTTATTAAAGATAAGGTGGTATGAGTGATTAAATTAAAATGATTGGTAGACCTCATACTGTTTATTAGACTTATTTATTTCTTCTGTGTTATGATGTTTTGATTAGCTAGATCGTTTAGTCGGGTTGTATATTCACAGTAAGTTCTGATGCAGAATATAAGTGCATAGGTCCAATGCTCAAACCGCTTTTCAAAAGGTGGACTAATGTGTGCTGTGTAGTGAAAATAAGATAAGTAATATATATTACTCGTGTTGAGTAAACTAGGGAAGTGTTGTACATTAAAGAAGTGAATGAGTGTATATAGATGCTAGTGCTATTATTTGCATGTAGGTATAAAAAACTTTTTATATACGAATAAACTGCTCTAGACAAACATGGATACTTTTTACTGTGCTTTAGGTCAGCCCGGACTTGATGCTAATAACAACAGAGAGAAGGAGTTTTACGTGAAGCGCTGGAACAGGATGGACGTGTTGTTTATGATTTATCTAATTTCTGTTAGCATATTTGTGCTGTGCAAAATGGAGTACTAAAAATATCATACAGAGATTCAGAATAACCTTAACGTCAAAACATTATATTTAGTTATCGATGTCACACATGATGTGTGAGAGAGAATATATAAACTGCATCAAATTGGCAGCTCTCCAATCAGCGATGTGCCCTTCAACTCCACAGTAGACCGTCCCTAAACAAATGGCCAAAAAAACAAATACCTAGATGCCCCCACCTAATTACGACCAATAACAAAGCGGATTAAAGTTATATATATCGACTATACTTCCATTTTCGGTCTGTTCATGCCTCTGCGACAAAACCGTGCGCGAAGCTGCTGTGTCAAGAAATGTAATAAAGCAGCCGGTAACTATGCAAATGTAAAGCCAGTCGCCAGGTTCTCTTTCATCATCTGACTGACACTGTCTGTAACTACCCCTGAGGTGGGGACCAGTGGAAAGTGATTTGTCATGCATGGGCTAAGTTACTCCTTACAGTGTGTGTGTCGTGTCTGTGTTGTGTTTGCAGTCGATATTTGGATTCCGGGATGGGGAGCCGGAAGGGGGTGGGGGGTTGTGTAGAATTGTAGCAGTGAATGAAATATGATCACATGTCTGTTTGTGTCCTAGTTGTGTGTGTGAGTGGAGAGTAGAGGGTATGTCAGTTGAGAAGATACTGAATGTAGATTAGTGCGAGAGACTTGTTGATGCCCTGACACCAGATTTTAAACGACATATAAATGTTGTTTAGTATCCTGCCAGGAACGGAATCCTTCACTTTTACACCCTACAATAGTATTTGTATTGCCTTAGACTATTTTTTTTTTGGATTGTATTCAGGTTACCGGTTGTTGTATTTGTAACCATATGGAAACAAAGACCCGGGAGCGATTCTTGGCCCACCGGTATTCTGTGATTGGGATGTTCTTCAGCGCTTGTAATCTCCCTATAACAGTCTCCTTTGCGACCGTCCTCGCTATCTCTCTTGGCGCTGGATTACCCTCTCCCTCTTCCTTTGTTCTACTTCATATATTCTGTGCTGCGCGACCCGCCACTTCCGTTTTTTCCCATTGTCGATTATCTATTTGCGTCCGGATGCTCGGACCGTGACATGGATCTCTAGTACTATTTCACGATTCTACACAGTGGGGTAGGAAACGCATAGTGTCTTGGAGAAAAGACCTGCTTTCATGCATCATTATGATGGCGCTGTATCTGCTCATTATATACAGTAGCAGGCCGGGGGTGGCCCCCGTCTTCCCCGTACAGGTATCCCTACAACCCGCGTACATACGTTGTCTGACGGTCAGCACTAGACATGGGTACTACGTTAGTAGGGTAGATAGTCTGCCTCGCTAGTTTGATATGATCGATCGGTCCACCATTAAGTTTGTATGAAACGCCTTTGAAGAGGCGCACTAATTGTGAGATAGATAGAACAACCATGTACTATTATGTATTTTGGTCAGTTGGAAGAGTTAATGTCCAATAATACAATGATGAAATTGGAAATTATTCGATAAACATCTTATCGTCTATCATACCTTGTAGCAGCTGATTCGTTTCTCCAGCTTCCGCTAGGTGATGCGCATGTTTTAATAGATACATATAGAGAAAGTAACCAGTCAGTTTTGCAGCACTAACCAAAACCTTTTTCTTGAGATAGGTGTTTTTTGATGATGGGAATATTGCGTAACAGAGATTACTATCAACAATGTAATAGGTTCTAGAGCTGCAAAGACGCTATCATATTGATTTGTTAGAAGATCGTAACACTCCATGTGACTCCATCTCATTCATCTCAATCTATTTCAGTGCTTATCTTTCCACAACGCCTACACCAAGTGATTAAAGTATGTGCTCAAGAGATGATATTGGTATCGACACCTATGTCCATACCCACCACCAAGCACCATGTTTATTATTACCTCCTATGCTTATGAACTTCCAGTTTCCATAATATATGAATTATGTTTTGTTTCTGTATCTTCTGTATCCGTTTTATTTTTCAGTGTGGTTGTTGGTTGTTATCTCATTACTGATCTTCTCATACACACGCCTCCGTCTCATCCAAGTTCTTCTTGTAGTCAATATAATAATACACAAAGGCTATAAATTCGTCGTCGGTATCATACTTTAGATTTTTGAAACCTTATCTCCAATAATCTTAGCCTGTTGATCACTGTTGCTCAGACCAGTTATTGAATATTTTTTTCTCTTTCTCTTAATTATCTGGTTAATGAGTTTGTTTACTTAATACAAGTCTGATAACACTTGCATTCAGTACCACGGAGATTGTATGTATTGAATGATGGTAAATTTACTTCTATTGCAAACCAGATCCGCAAACTTATCGGTCCATTGGATGGGGCTGGAGAGAGTGACACTAGACCCGAGGCGACTCGCGGAGTGCTTAGACAGGAATATGTCAGACGAGCAGCGAGGAGACAGCGAGTCGCAAGTGCAAGAGCAATCGCATCATGTCTGACATTAAAAGACGTGTGTGATTAGCGGTATAATTCCAGTTAATCTCAGTTTGTAAGATTATATTTTTCACACAACAAATATAATTTCTGAGAATCCCTTGGAGCGCTAGACAACAGATCCACTGATAACACAATGCTGCTCATAGAACATGGGGGCAAGACACACATACACATCAAAGAAATTTATTTATCCTCAACTCAATGCTGTGTTAGATCCATAAATGACTTTGACTTTTTCCTTTTGTAACTTTTTTATCCAAGCTAGTTGGAGGCAGCCCGTAGTATGCTATGCCGAAAGGAGACACTAATATTGATAATCCACATTTAGCAATGCCCTAGTATGGATAAGACAGATTATCTCATAGTACCATAATACATCTGTCTGATTATCTGGTGTTTATTAAGAATCATATTGCGACACAAGACATACACAATTTCCGTAAGATTATTAATTGATTATTGTCCAATGCCAGAAGTTAATTTGAGTGTCAGTTTGTGTACCCCAGCATTTTGAATTTTAAACCAACTCGTGAAGTTACATATGGGAAGCAAAGCTGAACAAGTAGCATTGCTTGTGTACATTTCACTTTAATTGTGTCAACATAAAAACACGCAGCCGAATCCGAAAATCTTTTGCTAACACAAAGATCCAAAAATTCAAGACAAAGCCAAAATACACATATGAGCGAGTCTAGAAAGACCAAAAGTCTATTCAGTATATACAGAAGATCTACGATCAGTTCCAATCATGGCAACGGTATAGGCAAGCCTAGCGCCGTTCTGTCTGTTGGCCTTTGTTCTAGTGTTCCATACCAGCTCGTCTAACCATATCCGCACACTAAATAACCCCAGTCAGCAAATAATTTACCCTCATTCAATCATCTCGGTATGATCTTCTCTCTCCAAATCTTATTTACTCTACTTCTACAAAGCTATACACATCGTGTATTTCTAAGTTATGACAGTCTTTTGTTGTTCTGCCATCATAAACCTCATTATAGCTCCGACAAACGAAGCATAGAAGGAAATTGCGCGGCAGTTGAACAATTCGTTACTCTAGGTGTAACCCTCTAGGGGCCGCCATCTGACTCGCGCCATGCGCTACCGGAAGCTGGTAGAGTGGGAGGTGGGTGGGCTGTTGTGCGGAGGCGGAATGGCTCCCACACACGCCCGAAGTGTGTGATGCGGCGCTAACACGATCTCTGTTGTCTTCTCTAGCATCATTCAACGGGTACCCTAACTTCACACGTCCCTACCTGGCGCGTGGAAATCAGACCCTCTACAATTCATCCAAGTGGTCCAAGCCAACCCATCACCCATATAGTCACCACGTATACTGAGATTGTCATGAACACCAGCTCTCTCCCCCACACCTTGCGGCTGCCTCCTGGTATAGCTAGAACACCAAGGACTCTCAACCCAGCTGACAGTCCCAGAGCAGCTTAGACTGCGGCAATAGCGTAACAGTTGCTGCAGCTAAGCCTCTCTGTCACACGCCCGATGTACTTTCGGAGGCGTTCAATAGAAAAAAGAACTGCGTCCGTTGACGAAACCGTGTAGAAGATATGAAACATGAGCAACCGACGTATGACGTGTACAGGCAACGTCCGGCAGCACAATGTAAGCTAAGCTTAAGCTACTTCTTTCCCGTATCCCTTTGATAGCCAAGAAAGTACAGACAGTCGCAACGGACAGTAGGATGGGGGTGGCCAGGGACCAGATGCAGTGCTCTGCACCGCCTCCCTGGTACAACTCAGTGCTGGAAGCCCGCTGAAGATCAGACTGATTCTGAAGTTGCTATTTGTGACGAGCGTTAGGATCCAAGCAGAGGGTCGGCTCCACGAGGATCATGTGGCGTGACGTAGCTATTATGTCGCCAGCCGCGTATGAAGAGTAACAAAACACCACACCCACTTCCTGGTCAGTACGTCTACGCGTGTGCGCACGTCGCTCAATGGTTTCGTTCCTCGTCCACCGTAAGAGTCAGGCACATCGCCAGTAATGAGGAAAACTCAGGTCAGCCATCGCGCAAGCGGTGAAGAAAAGCCAGCGGTCATTACACAGGACTGTATTGATTGGGATTTGTTATTGGAAAAA
>NW_023339674.1:27302013-27309980 GCF_004916995.1 Morone saxatilis
AAAAAAAATGAAAAAAAGCAAATGCTGAGAGTGCAATAATAACTGATGGAGATGATGGCCAAAGTTACAAAAATTCAGCATTTTCTTTTGGCAGCAAAGAGATTAAAACATTTGTCTCAAAGGCTTCATCTTAAAGGTAATTGGAATTTGTGGCGGTATTCTTCCTGATTGAATTCTCTGTTATATGTGTTATCTTGATGACGCAATTTTGGTCAAGAAAGTGGCATTTTATGCAGATAATACTTGAGATGGCAGTGACTTGAATATTAACTTAGTTCTGGTTAGTCTTTGCACCCTGCCAGTTTTAACAACTAGCTTCAAATGGTGTGAGCTACAGCCAATTATTAAATGTAAGACTGTTGCAGATGCAGATCAATACCAACTTTTTTTGTGATGCACATCCATGTGCAGTATATGTAACGTCTCAGAATAAAAGCCTTCACCATGACAGGCACAGAATGTTTGCATTTTCCTCCATGCTGTTCTCACAAAGCATTTTGTGTTGACAAGTTTGGAGAAAAATGTCAAACAAGTCAAACAAGAAATCGTCTGTGAGGTCCCCCCCCCCCACACACTCTCTGTCTATAAATTCATACATCCCATCTCTGCAAAGCCTGCTTGAAATAGCCTTGTTTTCACATTTAAAGCTGTGTTGTCTGTCAACAGCACGGAGCCAGCCAAACAGTCTCTCAGGCATCTGCCGAGGATTTCTTGGGCCTCGCAGTAAGAACGGAATCAGACAGGGGGGAAGACTGTGAGAGAAGGAGGCAGAGAGAGTAGATGGAGGCTTAAGCCTGGTTTAGATTATCTGAGACAGGAAGAGATGGGAAAGGCGGTGGGAGATGGAGAAATGGAGCCAGTGAAAGTGAAAGGCAAAAAAACAAAAGAAAAAAACAAGAAAAGAGAGGCAGGCAGGCAAGTAGGCAGTTAAAGAGAAAAAATAACCTGCTATTATTCTTGTGAAACACCTTTACATGTCAAAAGTGAGATTATAAATCTCATCGATCTCCACTCTGTCTGTATATATATATATATTTTATCTTCCCCTCCTGCAGTCCTCTTCTCCTCACTGTCTCTTCGGGTATGTTCCCAGTGGTTTGTGTTTCTGAAGTGCAAAATTGCAAGTGAGATGTGGGTCAGGTAAGAAGTGAGATGGATGTGGTTCTAATAGAGATTAATTACATCCCAAATGAGGCATTGAACTCCCCACTGAACTCCCCACAGGTCCTCGCCAGAGTGTCTTGGACCACAGTTAATGACTGAAAAAGTCTATGTTTTGTTTACAAGTGCACTACAATAGCGTATTAGACTCAATGCACAAACAAAACTCATTCAATCCTCTATTGCAGATGTGACGCAGGAGAAACTGACCAAAATTGATAAATCAGTGTTAAAAGTCTTGGTGCAGTGGGTTGTAGGAGCTTAATCAAAGTCAATGACCCACTAAAAGGCTTTTACAGTGGGCAGTGGGTTAGGAAGAAAGTCTGGAAGAAGAAAACTTCTACTATTATGGCTGTAATAAAATAACATATATGAATAGGTCTATATTTTGGAAAATATGTTTATTTACTTTTTAGATTGAAGTTAAATGAGGAGATTGATACCACTCCAATCCAGTGTGTAACATTTAAGAGGATCTATTGGCAGATATTGAATATAACATTTATTATGTTTTCATTCGTGTATAATCACTGAATGAGATGTTTTTATCTACAGAGTGTACGGGTCTCCTTCACAGAGTCCACCATGTTAAACTATATTTATTTCTACCGTAGCCTAGAACGGACAAACCAAACATTGGCTCTAGATAGGGCCATTCATGTTTTTTGTGCATTTCAGAGCTACTGTAGTTTCTCCTTCACACTTGGAAGGGAAGGCTGAAGTGAGGTAGTTGCAATCTAGCAGCTAAACTGCTAGGCACTGTCACAGTTCATGCAGGGTAACAGGGAACACGAGGGATTAGACCCTAATGCAATACAGCAGCATGCAGGACCGGTTCAGTAATGTATTAAAACAAAGAAACAAAGCTTACGGATAGTCATGCAGGCTCCGGTCAGAACCAGGAAGGCAGTCCAACAGGCAAATAATCCAAAAGGGGCAAGCTAGAAATCCAGAATCCAGTAAAATAAACAGAGAGACCAAAACCCTAGAAAACACACTGGATAACTAGACACAGGTGACACTAATCAGGGCGGGGCAGATAATCAAAACAGGAAGAAAAAACAGACAGGAAGTGGACACAAGAGGAGAAGTGAGTTTTACTAAATAAAACAGGAAATAATTAAACTAAACACAAAACAATGGCAGTGGTTGTACAAGGAGTTACAGGTTAACTTCGGACAGGCTAGCTGTAGAGGCTCAAGGCCAAGTCAGATAAAAACGAATGCTTTTGACATTGCAAGTAACAATGATTTGTAACCACGGTTACCAGGCGGCCAATGCCCATTTCCCGAACAAGCGCACTTCATCAGTGGTTTTGTTTTGAAGGAGGAAGTTACTTCAGGAAAAAAAAAAACATACATTGCGGGACTAACTAGAATATTTGGTGATTCCAATTGACTTGGAATTCCAATGATTTCCAAGTACTACAGCACCGCCTACTTCTAGCTTTATATTTAAAGGAGAGACATAGAAGTGATATCAATCCTCTCACTGAACTCTCAGCAATAATTTGAATATTATCGTATTATATATCATATTTACCAAAATGTCAAAGTATTCATTTACACAACACATTAAACATAGGCAACAAAACACCAAACAAGCCCCTAAAGCAAAACAAAAAAGTGTAAAGGTCAACAACAACATGTTTTTTTTTTTAAAGGTTTGATGTTATTTTGTTATCTTGACATACAGGAAGAACTTTGTAATATAACAAAAGTGATTTAAAAACCAGAATGCTGTAAGAACATCCTCCTAAAGAAAGAAAATAAAGCTTAAAATCCTGAGATCAAGAGATAGTTTTGTTATCATGAGACAACTTCAGACCTCCCATATAAGTCATCTGTTGATCTCACGTTGGAGAATTGGCCAACAAAGATAAAAAGCGGATTTGAAATAAAGTAGCTCTCTGTTCTGGGACAAAGTTAGAAATTTAAAAAAAAAGTTTAAACTGTAAAAACATGTTTGGTAGAGAGTTTGATTCTGTTCTTTGAGCACATGCAACAATAACTAATTAACTATTTTCCCAGAAGTCTCTCACAGGGTAGCTTCGGGCTTCGAAGGCTTCATTTCACTAAGCTCTAATTAAGACAACAAGGATTTAGTATCCTCCTATCACATTCGCTGGAATTCGCAAAATGGCCAAATTTTGTATCTCTAGAGTTTGGGTTTTTAAGGAAGTTACAGAGCTTTTGCATATTCAAGTGTCTTTTTGTTGATGAAAAGATTTTGAATCTGCAACCCATTTTATGGCCACAGTGCAATAAGCAGAGGAGCTGTAGTTGTACTCCAGGCTGTTAATTAAATAAAGACAATGTGACAGTGTGATACATTATACGAGTGATTACCAACCAGGGGGTGAAGGAGGTAGGTGGAAACACTGTGGAGCAGCTCAGCATAAACAAATAAAATAGTTAGGAGCTAAAAAAGTAAATAAAAGTAATGAATAGTAAATACCTAAAAGTAAGGGTTAAACAACAAATATCTTGTTAAAAGTAATATAAAACAGCTAAAACAGCTAAAAGTAATGGACATATAGTTGAAATAGCTAAATGGGCTTAAAGGGGAACTTTAAGAGCTCCCAGTTAGTTATAATACACTTCTTGGGGGCATATCCTAAAGAGTGCCTTTTGCTCCTCTTAACAGACACAAAATGTAATTAAAATGTCTGTGCAACATGATCAGGGCTCCGCTCGTACGTTTGGCACAACAACATGCGCTTTTCAGACTCACCGTACGTTCCGCAGAAACGTACAAAACAGTTACTGTCGGCCCTACCTGTTTTTCCACCGCTCGCTTCACCGAAAGCCCAGAATAATCGATCACGGAGATAATGCCTTCGCGACGAAAAAAAGTTTGTTGTTATTAACGATAGAAATGATGGACAGAGCTGTGAAAATATAACCTTATTTCTAATACACATTATTTTTAATTTAATGACCATAACTTTGACTACAAATCACATATATTTTCAGCTGACCTTTCGTATGCAATAGTACTAGTGGAGCCATTAGTTTCCACTCATTCAACAATGGAGACTTTTAGACATAAAATTCATTGTGATGGATTATAACTCAAGGGGAAGTCAGTTTCTGTTTCATTGTTATAATGTAGTGAAATAAATGGAAAGCAATGACTGCAGTAACAACACATTCCACCAGTTAGGAAAACTGAATTGGCCCCCAGTAACAGACAGTCAGCCACAGTCCCAGCTGATCATGCCTGGCTGCTGACACAAAGCTGGAGTCTCTACTTGACCTCTGCTCTCCAAGAAACCTTTCCTAAGTTGCACCCCAGTAGGGAGTCTAAATCTCAACCCATACAGAGTCCACCCTGCCCAGCCACCTGCTCAGACATCAAAAAGTGCTGCTGTAGCACTTCAAATGCTGACTCAAATGATTAGACTGATGAAAAAAAATGAATGATACAAGCTTTTACAAGAATAAATGATCAGCTACAAGATGCAATCTTTTGTTATTATTATATGATATTTAACTAACTAGTATAGCAGCAAACAACAATTAGCTTTGTAAAAATATAGTGGAGTCATGATGTCACACTCCCTCTGTCTGTGTTGCTATCACAGCCTCTCTGGGCTTTGTTTACATAGTCATCTAGTTAGTGAATTAAGGATTTATTTCAACTAAAGCAGAGTTGGTGATTGTTGAACTGTGTAAAGACGGTTTTGGTGAGTTTTATTTTGCATTGCAGCCCTTTTTGCAAATATTTTCACACCTAACTCAGTGAATTAATTATTTTGACCAAACCAAAGTTAGGGAATGTTGGAAAGACTGGAAAGACTAACAATATAGATGATTAAGTGGCATCTAGCAAGGGAGTTGCAGATCGCAACTCCCTTGCTTAATGCTACTATTTTAAGTGCAAAAGAGAAACTACCACAAGGTGACCACAAAATGTGCAAAAAATGCAGAATACAAGTACCAGGCTCTATTTTGACTGATAGATCTACATAAAAAAAACAAAAAAACATTTTAAAATAAGGACATTGCTTTGTTCTGACTTTCATAATCTTTTTTTTTCTACTGTAAGAACCTCACCACAGTTTATTGATAATGAGATCATCTTTGCACAGAGGACTGTTTCATGTAAGGGAATGTAATGAGATATGATGTACCAGAGCCCCCTAAAGTAAGGAAGAAACTCTGAAGCATTAATCTACTCTAATGTGACTTTAAGAGATGCTGAGGTGGTTGAAACCACCAGGGAAAGCAAGTGGACCTTGAGTTAAGATAGTTTCGTCAATATAAAAGAATGTGTAGCCACGGGTCAGCTATGTCTTCTGGCCTTCACACAGGATTGCCTTCTTCTCTTCAAGAGCATTCATGTCAAAATGTTTGTGTTACATCTAGAGTCCACGTGTCCCTGACTTGTACACTCTAAATTTAAAACCACTTGAACACAGGAACACACATTCATGTTTACCAGTTTAACTCTGATGCTTCAAACTGAAAAAAATGAGTAATGCTGGAGAGTTCTACTCTCTGTTTACTTCTGCTAGGAAAGAACTATTTTCTTTTATATATCACCGCGCAGAAGGAAGCGTACATCTACTCCTGAACAAGATGTTTGTGCCTGTGACAGAAAAGGATGTAAACATCAATGGCATTCTCCTCGGCTGAGCTGTTACACAGCAGGCTCACCTAGAACCACAAAGACAGCTAACATTAATTAAATTTTTTGATTAGGCAGTTTGTTAGAAAAAAATAGTTCCTACATGAAACTGCTCACAACAAGGTCTGTGGATTATCTTCAGTTCTGGAAAGAGACAATGCTGTTGAATTTTTCAAATGTAGTTTTTGGCGCTTGGAGCAGTGCCATCTGGTTCCATTATAATGGAGAGAAGGCCAATATCTCCAAAACTCAACAACTTGGGGCAAGATACTGAACCCCAAAATTGCTCCTGATGCCATGCATCGGTGTATGAATGTGTATGAATGAGTTAGTTTCTGTTAGGGCTTTGCCATCACTGAGTGAATGTGTGCGAAAGGGTGAATGTGGCTGTAGCGTAAAAGCGCTTTGGTTTGTCCAAGACTAGAAAGGCGCTATACAAGTTCAGGTCCATTTACCATTTGACATGTTGCCAGTAATCTCTCATCATTCATTAACTCTTGTTTTTTAGGCCTCGATCAGCTGTTGAATATAATCTTGTCACATGATCAATAGAGGCTTGACACTGGACAACATAGACATGACAAAAATACCAAAAGAAAATAACAAATTATTCATCTAATTGAATAGTTTTTATAGCTTTTGTATATCATTATGTATTGTGTACATCATTCCTCAAACCTGCACAGTTTTTTGCACCCTCATCTTGGCATGAGCTAGAGAGTTACCTTAAACTAGATCATTTTATAAGCATGGAGGATGCAAAAACAGGATTAGGGACTGTCTGACCACAAAATGCACATCCTGTTGTGCTAACTTTATGTAACTTATTGTTACATAACAATACTATTTCACCAAAACAAACACAAAAAATTGATGGAGATGGATTTTCAAGGGCATATATAGCAAACGGCACCTTTTTAAATTAAATATCACAGGAACATTTCTGAGTTGTGAATCTTAAGCTCTTACTGTTGCTCTGCCCCATTCTTTGCCGCACACATTTTTGGAGGGCCCCAGGTGCCTGTAATGACAATAGAATTTAACTTAGCAAACATCTGAAATGGGGGATGGGCTGCTCTTCATAATTCATGCGTACATGATGAGTGGATAATTACACCAAACTCTTGCCTCAGGCAGCTTTAAATTCTTAAGAACACAGTTACTCTCGAGCAACAGATTTCTTTCTCTGCAGGTTTCCAAATCCACTTTTGATGAGTTATACCTTCCACCTCTGGCTCTTCCATAAGTTGACCCAGCTCGGTTCCACTGCCCGGCCTCGCTTCCCATCCTAATTTACAGTCTGACCGGCTGCACCTGATTATTCTCCCATAAATCTCTACCTAACATGGAGCACTACATCACCAGTCCTCTCTTCCCCACTTCCCAAAGGATATAATTAACCTTTCCTTGCCAATAGAATGATGGCTTAACCCTTCAGAAAGGAATTGATGGCTGAAATAATTTTATTTCAATACTCGTTTAAACTCAATTTAGCCCCTGCCAGTATGATGTATGTCCAGGCGTATGGTTATCAGCTGCACAAACAGTGTGTTAGTGTGGGATGAATAATGTGGAGGAAATGGGCTCTCGGGAGAGGTTGCAAAAACCAAAACCTGACCTCGTATCAAAACCAGTTATTTGTTGTGCTTTTGCTTGTAAGCTGCTACTTAGATGTGACAAAACCAAGAACAGAGCACGGTGGATGAGTGACGGAGCGGTGCAAGCCAACTGCCAAACCTCACATGCTTCTTCAGTCATGGCCAATTAGAACTGGCAGCTGATATTAGATAGCAGGCAGGCACAGACAGAAGCATCCTGACAAAATAACCCTGATCATCAGCGTGTGCCTAAAAGCTGAACATTACCCTGCAATCAGCACACACCCTAAAGTCTGGGCCCGCTGCTGCTCATGCCATACCTCCCCCAGAGGACCTCAATAGCACTCTCTGCTGCGCCTGCTATCAAGGAGTCTCACAATAGCTCTGAAGGACTCGATACCTTAATGTTGCTTTGTTAAAGCCAACCTTTTGTCACTGACTCAATTGGCCCCCTGGACTCCAGCCAGAGTGTAGGGAGTGACATGGGGTCACTGTTATCCTGGGTGGTCAGCGTCCTGCTGGTAGCAGCATGCAGGCTGTGGTCAGGATGGCTGCCCAGGTTCACATTCTTGTGCT
>NW_023339674.1:27309999-27317238 GCF_004916995.1 Morone saxatilis
TATTAAAAAGTCTTCAATATGAATTTTAGGTCTTAAAATGTCTTAATTAGGATTTTGACAGGTCTTAAAAATTGATTGGATTATGAAACTAATATTACTTGTAAGAAGTTCCATTTTTCAGTCTTGCTTTTAAATGTGTGTGGAGTGTTTTCACTCAGTGTTTCACAGATTCACATTATTAATACAAAATATAAATCAACTAATACATTATGATGCATCATTATAAATGAAGCTTAGTGATGAACACATGAATGTAGAATCCAATAATGTTATTTTAAAATGGGCCATGCTGCACTATTTTGTTGCTGATACTTTTATAGTTTTACTAAGATACTACATTAAATGAACACTCATCTCTTTAGACAGTATAAGAAACAGGAGAAAGAACATCCAAACTCCACACAGAAAGGTCTCCACCAGCAAGATAAGATAAGATGTACCTTGATTGATCCCCACAGGAGAAATTAATTTCAGACACAGCAGCATAGGACTGTAGTGCAAAGAGTACAGAGTGTACAAGTACAATAAGAATCACAATATAAGAATATTTACAAAATATAATAGAAGATATAAGACTATAAACTAAAAATATATAAACTATATGCAATAGGCAGTAAAATGGTTAGCAGTTTTTTCCTTTGAAAAACTAAACTAAACTGTACATTTGCAAACTTAAAGATTAAAGATAAATAGTTTAAATAGTTTGTGCCAGAGTTTGGTTGAAGTTAAAACCAGTCTTAGCGTTGGAGGTACTGGGTGCTGTGGCGTTGTGGAGTCAGATGGTTGATTGTACAAATGAGCCTCCAAACCGCTTTGAGGCTCGGGGCTGGGTCAGTCTGTGGCTGAAAGTGCTCCTGAGCTGCCTCAGCTCAGTGTAGAGAGGATGAGAGGGGTTGTCCATGATGGCTTTCAGCTTCCCTCTCATCCTCTTCTCAGTCACAGCCTCCACACTGTCCAGCTCCATCCCCGGTACCACCGAACTTGGCCTTAACCATAACCAAATCCGCCTGATATACAATAGCTTTCATATTTGACTTGCGCGCTTTACACCTCCAGTGCCGACAGTGTCCTCACTCCACACCCGCTAACAGACCATTGCAATAGAAGAGGACAGTCTTGGCCACACAACAGAACTGATATCTTTACATTCTGTTATGTTATGCCGAATTGATATAAGCTTACTCTATGAATATTTGACCCTGAGCCTCCTCAGAAATAGATCAGTCCATGGCTCCTGACCTTTTCTCCCTGTTGATATGTAACACGCGGACCAATCCAGATGCTGCATAACCGTCTACCGAATATACACATCCAGTCTCTGATATCGGGTCTGTCCGATAGTCAATCCCACCACACCACCAGCATCTTAAATTTCTAGTTATGAGGACTTTGTTGAGGATGTCCATCCTAATTTCCTTTTGCACAGAGCCTAACTCAGTGTTTCTCTCCCGCGCCCTAATCTCAGAGACTGGGTGGGGAGGGGTGCCTCTATGGCCCGCGAAGTCCCACCACCTTAGCTCTTTATAGAGTTTTTGTTCCTTGTGGTATGAAGCATAAATAAGTCTGAGAATTTCCATACTTCTTGTCTGTACATTTCGCCATAGCAATGGGCAATCTCTCACAGTGCAGGAATCTCATGTAGCTCTCTTCCTCGCATGTAGAGATCATTATCTGTGAAACAGCCAAAGCGATGGTACGGAGTCATCGAGAAGCTTCTGCTAGGTGTGGTGACACCTCTCCAGAGCTTTGAAGCAGAAGATCAGAGGTTCCGTTGGGGTGTATCAGTGCTGCTCGTTACCACATCTGACAAGCAGCTGTGCAGTCTGACATACTGTGGTCTGTCAGTGAGGTAGTCAGTGATCCAGGCCACGAGGTCCTGATCCACCTGCATCACAGAGAGCTTTTCTGCCAGCCGGAGAGGCTGGATGGTGTCGAAGGCACTGGAAAAGTCGAAGAACATCACGGTGCTCTGTGACTTCTCCAGGTGGGTGTAAGCTCTGTGAAGCAGGTAGATGATGGCATCATCCACGCCGATGTCGGCCTGGTACGCAAACTGCAGAGGGTCCAGGCAGTCGCGTACCAGGGGTCTGAGGTGCTGCAGAACCAGTCTCTCAAAGGTCTTCATGACATGTGACATTAAAGCTATAGGCCTGAAGTCATTGAGAACGCTGGGATATCCTTTTTTGGGAACAGGAACTAAGCAAGAAGTCTTCCAGATAAATGAAACAATATAACCAGTACATATGCAATCTAAGGTGCCATCAGTATGACAGTTGTTACAAAACTGACTCATTGACTGCAACAAATGAGAGTCCACACACTAAAGAAGGTGAAGACGTGTTTATTGACTTTATAGCTACAATTTTGAAAAACTCCCCTTACAATTCTCAAACTTTCACAAACAAATGCTCCTTTCTTGGTATATATAAGTATATACAGGTCAGTGATGGTGGAGCAATGAACATTATGGTCAGTTCTTGGTCTTTTATTTATTAGCATAATTTTTCAGACATATTATATAAACACAAACACATTATTCTTGGAGAACTGGTTTGACCATAGAATTTATCTGGTTAATCAGCTGATAAATTCTAGTGGTATGTTAATGTCACACTACAAGTATGGTATTCCTATACCACCAAAAGTTTAGTTTTTGATGCAATTCCTTCTGGTGTCGTAATGCTTCTTAGAAACTCAGTTATATCTGAATTGACTGTACTACCACTGGATCCTGTTGTTATTGTTGTTGGTCGAATCTATACATACATTAAATTGCTCCCATACTGTAAAAATAAGAAAACAATCAAAAGTTATTTACCTTGTATAATTTATTAATCTAAATAATGATTTCTGTCTGTCCCCTGGCATTGTCTGTTCATGTATTGTTTATGTTTGCAAATAAAGCCCACTAGTTACATATGGCTTGAAACCTGGATCAACTTCTCTGGACATGTCCGTCTGGGAGGATTCTCCAGGGGAAAGCACGGGAGATCCCACAGAAGTGAAGACATGCTCCACTGTCAGGGAAGCATGAACATCTACTGGAGTGAACGAAGTGTGCTGTTGAACTGCAGCAATAGCTTCAGCCTTCTCACACAGTGCTGAAGCAATAAGGGCTGCAGATTTTACATGGCGGTTACAGAGTTTGGACTTCTGCTTTGCTTTCAGCACTGGACACTCAGCTTTTCAATGACCCTTTCATAGGCAATAGTTACAAGTGTGACTTGCATTCAACTTGCCACCACTGTTATCTGATCTGAAAAAGGGAAGCCCACTTCCTGAACTTTTCTGATGACCACCAACCCCACTCTTTCTATGTATAGAATCACCCCCACCTCATACTTTATGGGTCATGGCATATTGCTCTCCAATTTCTTTAAACTGCTCTTGCAACACTAGCTCACACACCTCATCAAAAGTCTGCACCTCAGAGGCCAGCCGCCATCAACCAAAAAGAGTAGACACATGAAAAGTCTGTTTTTCATATTTTTTTGCCCCCCTGAATTTCTGCCAGTAAGCTAAGGTAAGGTACAAGCTCACCTTTAAAACTGCCAATTTTACTTTTAGATAGTTTTCACTGTCTGTTATAGACAAAGCAGAATAAGCTTCCTGAGCCTTCCCAGTCAACACACACTGTAACTATAAGGATCCAGGTGCAGCCAATTTAGGCTGAGGGCCCTCTGACACTTTGAGTAACTAGAGATAGAAAGGAGACAGAGAGGCCATCACACAGTGATGTAAGGCAGGTGAATATACTGTAATCTGTGTGTAAAAGTCACTTGTTAAGAGCTCAAATGAAAACCGTGTGAAAAGTTGAAGACGATCATCTGAACAATTAAACAACTGACCAGTACACAATGGCTTAGAAGGCTGTTTTTGGGATTGTTGCAACCTAAAATGCCAGAATTCACAGCTGCTTTTCTAAAAAAAAATATATATATATATGTATAAATCATTAGTAGTTTGGTGATGTATGGCTCAACATTTTGAATGGGGGAACTGCTATGATTGGTGAAACTTGCAGAAAACTACATTGACTGGTCAAATCTGTGTTGATTTGACAAAATCGCAAAGATTGCAACATCACAACTTCCTCATGGGATTAGAATACTGGGGACTATAAAGGACACAATATTTTGTCCTCCAATTCAAGCAAAATGAAGGTTCAAATACTTTGCTTTGAGGAGCATGTCACACCTGTTATTATTTGGTCTTGGATTGTAGATCAGCACATGAATTGGAACATGGAGCTGGTTGCCAAGTGTCTCTCTATAGTTGTATATGATGAGATAATAGAAGAAAAGAGCCATATTGAGTAAACAAAAAAGAATAAACACATTATTGATGATATTAGTACTAGTAGAGAGAGCAGTAGATTCAGTATTAGTATTATTATTGTGTGTTTGCTGGTGCCAGTAGAACAATAAAACAGCAGTTATAAGAAACAAAATCCATATAGAAACACATCCATATTAGAACTAGGAGGAACTAATGGCCTTTACACCATAAAAATGTAACAAACATGAAATAATATACAGATTAATATTAATCATTTCTGTTAAGTAGAAAAGGAAATTAAGGTGGACTGATGAGAAAACACATCCCAAGGAAAAGAGGTATGGCTGAATCCTCGGGGGAAGCTGCACTGTTTTCAAACACATTTGAATGGGTACTCTAAAAAAGCCTTGAGACTATTCTGCTGCCACTGACGCAGCCTGCATACAATTTCCATTAATGTGGCTCTCCAACAATGTGTGAGCGCGTACCGCCGACACCGTTTTGTGTGTGAATTTGTAATGCAATTGAAGACTGTGACGGTGAAAAACGGGTAATATGGGGTGATGTTAACTCACACAGTGGGGGTGGGGGGTTGCACATCCAATAGAGAAGAGAGAGAGACTGAAGCTGAGATGCTGCCAGTCCGTACGTAGGCCACCGGAGAGGGGGAAGGGGAGAAGGGTGGTGAGGAGGGAGGGGGGTGCCAGCCTGGGGTCTGGTTGGCAGAGCTCTGATAGGGAAGTATTATCACGTCGCTTGCTGGCACGCAGCAATCTGAGAAGATCACGTCATAGAGCGGGCATGAATGCTCATTGTGGGATATGATGAATGTAATCATTCATGTTGTCTTCAATTTGAGCCGAGCTGTATTTGAGCTGATGAGGAAAAGGGAGGGCGATGTTGAAGTTTTTTTTTTTCTGGTTGAGGAAGTCGATCCCTCTCGGCCAAGTATGGTTTTCGAATTCGTCCTGCCATTGTCCTGGACTCTCAGGAAGGTATAAAATGTGATTGTGTCCTGTCAATATCTTGCTAGCCTACAAAGCTCCATTGAATGCCTCTTGCTAAAGAGGGATACAGCTATTACCTCCGGTCCGTTCTTCATGGCTCACTGAATGCTAATCACATCCAGAGCAATGTTGGATTTGGCAGCAGTGACATACCCGTGACTTAGAGTCAGGAGATGTACCACTCTGTGTCATCAAAGGTGGGCCTGGCACCACGCCACATCCAGCTGGGTGGGGCCTGTCCCAGACTTCACACACATTCCCCTCATCGTCGCTGCTACCATGACATTTGAACGAACGTGCTCATATTGTTCCTTGTCGCTCCCAGTAAAATGTCAGGGCCCCTCTGTTCATGTGGCACAAATTCCTTTCGTCTTCTCCTCGGTGCCCCAGTCGCAGGCCCCCATTTGTGCAGCACCATGTATCATTTGAATATCAAAGAGTGTAAGAAGGTGGCCAGACAATCTCAACCCACATCTCTTGGCCTTACATACAGTGACTGTTGGTGTAAGAACAATTGAAGGAACAATGCACGCTTTGTCAGAGAGGAGGCAGAATTTAGGATTCTCATGTTCATGAAGGGGTTTGAAATCTTGCAGAGCATTTTTCCACAACAATGCACAATGCACCTTTATCTAAAGATTCAGTGTGTAAGATTTAGTGACATCTAGCGGTGTAGTTACAGTTTACAACTCCCTCGCTTCACCCTCCCTTTTCAAGCACAAAGGACAAACTACGACAGCAGCAGCTGTAGACATAAAAGGTCATTCTAAGGTAACAGGTAACAATTATTCCTATATTCAGGGGATTATACACTAATGAAAATATACATATGAATATTAAATTCCATTTCTCCTAAGAGACCAGATGTTTTAACTGATTTGCTATTATCAAGGTTAACAAATCTCATATCAAACCATATACCCTCCCCTTCCTCCTAATTGGTAGAGAGAAATGTACTATAGGGTTGGGTGACTGGACAAATATATTGTTTTTTCTTTTGGCCAATTTTTGTCATTTTATTTTGCTAATTTAATGCTTGGCTCTGAAAAATGAGCCCTCCTACTCTGCAACAAATGTTCAGCAGCACAGTGCACACACTGAGCTGAAGAAAGAATGAGAGGAAAAACAGATGTAGAGGCAGAATATTTTCACATATAACTCGGTGAATTAGAGGTTTATTTTGACAAGTTTGACAATAGGGACTACAGTCCCCGGAGACAACAAAAACACAGCGGGGATGGACTGTACAGATGCATGTGCAAATACATCCTTTTGGAACATTTTAACATATCACTCAACCCTAAGGCACAAAACATTCAGGCTTCAGGAGTTTCTCACTTTTAGTCAGTGCTTGCTGTTCTATTCTGTTGAAATGATGCCTGCAGCAGATGCAAGTAACTTGATAACAGGATAAAATTAAATTTCACTCTTTTGACTCACTGTTTGATATCAATGGATTCTGCTGCAGTCAATAACACCAACAAGTTGATGAGTCCAATTTTAGGACCTCCCCTATCTCCCCTATTTGGAGCGTGTAACTCGTGGGAACAGAAGATGTAGGCTGCAGCTGTACTTCAGAAATGAAGAACTGATTCATCAAACTGAGAACATGTGACCATGTTCAGTTAGTAAGACTTTGAACTAATTATTCATCCTGAGCTCATTTAACTCACATTTGTAAGACTTGCATTTTCCAGTTACACTTTCAGTCTAGTGTTTCCAAGGTTAAGAATTAAATTTAGCTTAGAACTTAATTTGATTAGATGAGGAATTTGAAAAACTTCAAATTAGATACAGTAAAATACAAAGCATATGACTTGCATCACATATCATACTTTCTTTTAACCACAAATCACTGTCTAGCTTCTCTGCACTGGCTCCCTGTAAAATTTAGAATAGAATTTAAAATTCTCCTCCTCACCTACAAAGCTCTTCATGGTCAGGCCCCTTCATA
>NW_023339674.1:27317338-27319628 GCF_004916995.1 Morone saxatilis
GCATCCACCTGTAGGCTCCGACGGGGGGTTAAGGTATTTGCGCATCACTCCCCAATATCTCTATGTAAACATATCTGCAGGGAGTGATGAGGCTGACCTCATCTTTCCTCATCAAGCCTGGACGCCAAAATCTAACTATGCTATACTGCTGTAATAAACATTTCAAGCGTGAGTTGTCTGACTGAAATACATTACATTACAAAAATAGCCTGTGAATTTACATAAAATTACTGCCTATTCAAAGAAAATTTCCTTTTGTCACACAAAAAGACAGTTAAAATGCATTTGCAAATCTATAATACATCATACATTTCTAAAATATTTACATATGTAACAATTAAAAATAAAAAAGCAAACAATAACAGCACTCTTAATAAATTTAAGACTCATTATTATTATTTGTATTATAGCAGTGTAAGTATAGGTGTAAATAACTTACTACTAATTAAACATTAAAAAGCCAAGAAATAATGCAAGATTGTATATAAAATTAAAGCAAAATAATTTTTAGAGTATAGTGTAGAGTTTGAATTCTAAGGTCTCTACAAACTTGATGTGCGTCCAGATTATGTGCATAGCTCAAGTCATAGCAACAGGTTGCAGGTTACTACCACTAACAATTCTAGTGCTATTAGTAATAATAATATGGCAAGTGGGGCAGCCTTGGTTGCAGAGAAGAGAGAGTTGGGGGAGGCAGCCTGACGAGAAACCAACATCTGATTCCCATTAACCCCATTAAATGGAGATGTTGTTTTAATGGGCGGTGAGACCAAATGAAAGCAAGACAGATAGCAGACAGTGCATAAGTTTCGAATATTAATTCAGTGAAACTGAAAGAGAACTGTAGCAGTGATCTGGGTTGAACTCTTCCCTGTTGTCACACGCATTTAATTGTAAATGTTTTCAGCCTTGAGTTTGGAATATCCAAAACCAATTACTAATCAGTCTAAACATTTCAAATTCTTTTTACTTTTTACTTTTGAATTCAGATTAAATTTGAGCTGGCTCTAAAATATGCCCATATGTGGCCCTCCTGTGCTCTATATTTGATTCTCACTTATGTATTCCTCCATGGTAAGTGAGAGACCCTTTCAGGATAGTATGCACAGTGCTTATGTGTCTGCATGTGTAGGTCCTCAGTGGATCTGATGTTTAAAACAGCATCCAAACTATTTTTGTTACTTTATCTGACCAGTGACACAATTCTGCCTCCTGAATGTGCACAAATGTATGACCAGAAAAGCTGGTAACCCTCTGAATCTGACACTGAGATTATTGAATTGTTGCTGAAAAACAGAAGTTCACTCTTCAAGTGTCGGCACTTTCACTGAAAAGCAGTGAAAAGATTAATGTCCTCAGATCTGAGGTAATCAGTTTTCACAAGACCAGGTGTTAAAACCCAGAAGACAGTGAACCACAATCTTTGCTACATGATTTGTGTCTCACTTTCTAGAAACTGTTGATGGATGTCTGTGAGTCAAGTTATCAGGTTGGTCAGCTTTTCTCTCAGTTTTGACACTTTTCAGAAAAAAACCCAACTGTTTCTTATACCTTTGTACATATTGGAAGCGAATCATTCCCTCTTTGTGACAGTAGGAAATGAGGGCAGTGGGAGGGTTGCACATGGCTGGTGCACTGATACAGAGCACACGATCCACCTCTCTGAAGGACAAATGCCTAACTCGCTGTCTTCTGCTACTTGATACTCACAGCAGTCACTGATGTTCTTAATGTTCTTGGTGTCCTGTAAATATCAGGTCACTCCCTCTGTGTCTGTCCTTTGAAACTCCACTCAACTAATTTCTCTCTACCTCTCAAGCTCCCTCACAAACTCAGAATTGTCATTTCTGGTTGGTTTGACATATAAGCATTTAAGCAAGATAAGGGTTAAGAAGAGGGACAGCGATTCCTCTCCAGCAACAGAAGACTCAAATGGACAATTTTAGAAACAATGTCTCTTCCAAATGTGATCCTTGATTTATGTTGCCTGAACTCAGACAAAGCAAGGTATCCAAAAACTGGCGAGGCTGATTCACTTTGTTGAAATTGTTGAAATTCAGTGAAATATACATGATGTTATTATATATTTTCACCTATTAGGTCTTTTAATTTTTTACATATTTGTTAAAGCTGCATTTAGTGATTTATTGCCCAATTGGGGGCAGCAGTACAAACTAAAAACACAACATATTAACACACTATTAACACTGCAAGACAATTCAATTCAATTCAGTTCAATTTTATTTGTATAGCGCCAATTCATAAACAGAAGTTATCTCAGGACACTTTT
>NW_023339674.1:27319728-27320406 GCF_004916995.1 Morone saxatilis
TAGCTCGCAGGCTTCTCTCCATTTTAAAAATACAGAAAATAGCTGTAACACGGGGGAAAAAAAACATAAATGTACAGGCTACTCTCTGTGTGGCCCCCTCCATGGTTGGCTTGTGAACTTTAGTGATAGTTTAAGCTTCTTTTTAATTTTTTCTGTGAGAAAATCTGGCAATAAAACATACTAATAATTATAAATAATATAAATTATATATTAAATCTCAATCCCATACAATATATTCATTAGAAAAAGTAACACTTGTGTTTTTAATTTATGTATTTATTCCACATATTTCAGTCATGTCTAACAGAGCGAGAGAGACAAGCAAACACAGGCAGGCTGGAGGGAAGCCTCTACCCGCAGAACATCACATGATTACAGTACATGCACTGGCACAAATCTACTACAAAATAACCACACACACCTCTACATGCATTAGATCATCATTAACCATGTACATGACTGCCTCCTTTCCAACTTTACATTTTTTTTCCAGCATTAATGTTTTATTTTGTAAAGGCATTATGGTGGATCTATCTATCTATCTATCTGACTGCCTCCTTCTCGACAACGTTTTACATCTGTTTTTTCCCAGCTATATAATGTTTATTTTGTAAAAGGGTGGCCATTTTTTATGGTGGAGTCTATCTAATCTATCATCTACTATCTAATCATCTATCT
>NW_023339674.1:27320431-27321569 GCF_004916995.1 Morone saxatilis
TCTATCTATCTATCTATCAGACAGAGAGACTGGGGGTACCAACAGTGTCATGCTTGCTTGACATCGTGGGTACACTGGGTTCCCTAACCAGTTTTGCAATTGTATAAATTGACGGATTGAAAACTGAGACACATGCTTCATGTTCATGCCAGCCCTGCATAAGTCAGTGCCCTTCTTGTTCCACCCCATTCAAAAAAAGTCTGGAAACGCCCCTGCACCACACCCATATATTATTGTATTACTCATTTTTTCCTTTGGCCCCTTATCCTTTGTGGTTTGCTTAGGTTTTTTAAGCTTAAGTGGTTTGCTTTATTTTTGCCCTATTTAGCTTTCCTAAGCCCTGCCCTTTTTGCTCTGTGCTCCAGTAACAGTTGAGCAGGTAATATGCTATGTGCTAAGCTCGCCTGTTTTTTCAGATTTTAGCTACAAATGTTTTACAAAATGGTAGCTGATTAGCTAGCTAATCTACATCAATCGTTGAACTTAAGATCAAACTATTTGTCACCTTTTATCTTTTAACCATCTTCAAAATTTGGAGGTTCTGACTGAGGCTTGTTTAACTGTTAATAAAGCACAGAGCAAAAAGGGTTGGGAAGGGTCAGTTATATCAGCACTACTTTCCATTCCCATAGAGTTCTGTCTAACAAAAGTGTTCATTGTCATCATTCATACATGTACGTGATGAATTTTAAATGCAACATTCATTATAAGATGAAAGTGGTTATGAAATAACGTTAGACGTGTATTGTAGGTCCCAAAATTTGTTCATAGATTGCTAACCAAATTCAAGACATCAATAAGGAAATATAATAACAAGAACATCATATGAAGTTAGTGTTTTGCATGCAGCACACTTTAGAAGGTAGCATCTTTTAAACAGGAAGGCTGCAGGACAGCACATCTTAAACTCATGGACAAATCACAACATGCATCCACTCCACATCCTGACTGAGCCAAGCCTTGGGGATTCTCTCTTTGGAAAGGAATTTAGACCAAGTTCACACACAAAAGAAGACCCATAAAACATTACCCAGTCTGAAACATGCACCACTATGAATCCTGATTATCCTGTGAATCTTCATTCCTCCCTCATTCATTCAAAGATAGATTTAAATGACATTTTTAAATCATGCACATA
>NW_023339674.1:27321588-27334595 GCF_004916995.1 Morone saxatilis
TATGTGCATGATTTAAAAATGTCAGAACAAATTTTGGGACCTACAGTTCACTTTTACACTACGTGTCACATTCACCCTTTCACACACATTCAATTAAATTCGGGGTTCAGTATCTGAACTGAATTGAATTGAACTGAATTGAATTGAATGTAATGTGTGTGAAAGGGTGAATGTGACACGTAGGATAAAAGTGCTTTGAGTGGTCGGAAGTTCTAGAGGACTAGAAAGGCGCTATACAAGTACAGGTCAATTCACCATTACCATTACCATTACCCTCTGGAATGTTCTGTGTCTTAGCATTTAAAGGTTTTTTATAGCTCTGATGACAAACCATGGTCATAAAAATGTACAAGAGAACATGTCAAACATGTCTTTGCTTTTCTAAAAGAACATGAAGAGGAAATAAAACATGTTACTTCCAATGTATTACTGTGGATTACGTTATCCAACTATGTATGAAATAGTTAATTTGAGCTCCACCTTTTACCATTTACAACAATAAAATGTAATTTACACACTGTTCTGTACTTTTACTTAAGTAACATCTTCATTACAGGATTTACTTGCAATAGAGTATTTTTAGACTGTGGTATTGCTTATACATATTTGTATGCTTATGTTAAGACTGCAAAAACTTCAATTGTCACTGGTGATAACTGAGGGACACAAACTGCTGTCTGCACCTCTGCTTCATTGTAATCAATCACACCAAGTAGTCTAATACTGCAGCTTGACTGAGGACCGGGGAATTTCAGATCGACTCTAGGCAGGTTGAGGTCAAGGTTTTTTTCACAAAGAACTTGAAGTAGAAGTGGAACTGTGCTTGAAGGGCAAGGTGAGAAAGCAGGGGCAGCAGGTCTGAACCAGTGGCAACCAGCGCTCCAAAAGATCCTCCAGGGCAGCACAAAACCACTCCGGGTGCAGGAAATATTGAAAAGAGAGAAAAACACAAAGCTTTTAGTTCTGGTCCTTGACAGAGAAACTCCACTCTAAAACTAATCAAAACTCTAGAGATAAATTCCTGAAGTAACTCAACCATGGGTTAAGGGAATAATCTGCGACGAGTCCTCAGGAAAACCCACTATATATAAGGCAGGCAACTTGATGAGGGATTGCCAGCAAAGGTGTGCAACTCCACAAGGTGTCAGCTCACTGCCAGGCAAACACACCACCCACACACGACCACAGGAGAAAAAAAAACAAGGAAACACACTCCCAAAGTGATCAAGTGTCACAGCATCAACTGTGACATTTTCTTGTGGAATTTATATAGCTAGCAGAGAGATTGATGGAAGAGCTGATCCAAATCCTGTTAACTATCCAATAATTTTGTGCTAATTTTGCACTTTGCATCCTCAGTGTAACCTCCTTCATCTCCACCACCAGCCCGGAATCCCCCAGTGCACAGCAGCAGAGCCCTGGCCTGAACAACATCCAACTTAGCCACTGTAGATTTAGCCACAGAACAACACACAAAATATGCCAAGCAGCCCTAGTCAAGATTGCTCTTACCATAGCCTTATAAATCCTCAGCATTTAATTCCTCCAGGAACATCCAATCAAGCATTGCTTATAATATTTATGACCTTCTCACACATTTTTCCCACGTGTGCTCTATATGTCAATTTTTCCTCCAGCCATAAAAACTTAAAGACCCTAACTCTTTCACTAGATTCTCTATATACCTGACTATCTAGTTTCTTCTTTCTGCCGAAGATTACATACTCTGTCTTTGTTACCAACAACCTAAAACCCCACTTATGAGCCCAAGCCTGCACCTTATCCAAGGCACTCTGCATCTGCTTCATCAAACATCCAACATCTCTTCTATATTGCTCCATCATCTACCGAAGCCATGTCCCACTTTAAACAAATCGTTTACCACAGCCCTTATTCTGTTGTGCACTATGTGCACCGTACAGCCCACTCCAGTCAGGTTGTGTGTACTCTTCCAGTGTGTGCAGAACGTAACAGTTTCGATGCTGGATACTTTACAAACTAAAGCGTAAGCATCCTAGAGCTCCTTTGAAAATACCAGCTATCACTTCAACATGATGACAGCTAACTGTTAGCTAGCATACTGACAGCTTGTGTCAAAAAGAGATGCAGGCAAACGTCACTAGCAACAGCCTGACATATGATTGATTGACATGTATGCAGACAAATCAGTCTTAATCAGATACATGGAGCATTTGTTATGCTTTTATATTGGGTTAGTTGATAGTGAGTGGGGCGCATGATAAACATCTATGTAAGTGCTGAAAACAAGTATAATATTAAAATTATTATTTTAATTATTGTGACAATTTGTTAGTGAATTTGAAAAAATAAAAAACAGGACATTTTAATATATTTGTTGGGACCCTGGACACCCAGCTTGAAACTGGGACAATCCCAGACAAACCAGGATGTCTGGTCACCGCATTCTAAACCCTTCTTAAAAATGGAGGAACGTGCTTTTTCTGCTCTAGTCTAAGCACAAGCTGGTCAGTAACCATTTCCCCCATTATCTCAAAAATAACTGCTGTGTTGTCTGTACTGTATTTAGGACTGCCAGTTGCACTCCCAGGTTTCAATATCGGAACAACCACTGCATGCTTCCACTCAGCCGGGATTAGCCCTTGTTTCCATACCGTAATATCAGAAACAACGTCTTCTCCAATGCCAAGTCACCCATGTGCTTGAATATCCCATATCCAAGGCCATCTCTCCGAGGGGTGGTATTATCCACAGTTGTTGTTAACAGTTATTTCAGTGTTTGTAACAGTGTTTCTGGACCTATAGTGCCACAAAACCACAAAAATCACCTGCTCACACCACTAGGGACTGCACTTTATTCTCATAATTCCAAGTAACTACTCTATGTCCAACTGGAGACAATTTATCACTGAGAATCTAAATGTTCATGAGCTCCATATTTCTATCACCACACTCTTATATTATGTTTATTATCTTCTACTGGATTCCTTCTGCAAGTCCTCCTCCAAGTATTTTGATCGTTATGTAATCAAATTCCAGTATTACGAAATTCAGAGTTGGTTTCAGATGTGTCTTCTGTACACATATTAACCACAAACCTCTTTAACTCTTCACTACCAAACTCTGGGCTCACTTTTTCAACAACCATGCCAACTGAACCAATCCTGTTACATGTAGGTAATAGCATTACACCAAGCTAGCTACCTAGCTATAGCCAGATAGATAGGTAGAAATTCCATTCTGTGTGTGGTTTAAACAACTTTTTTAAATCTGATTTTAGGCAAGGTGGGGTTTCTAATATATTTGGGCACAGTCAGTGCCAAATAGTGCAACATCAAAAGCCTTCTATTGCTCAGTTAGCATCTTTTCCTGACAGGATTTTACAGTAATGTGAAACATCGGCAGAAAGTGCTTAGGTTTTTTTGACTGTTATTTGGTAAAATAATTGTGCTACCTTTCACTTATCACGGGCTAACAGCAGCAGAGCGATGAGTATGGCTCTGTTGTACTGATGAAAGTAGTGCTGTGGAAATGTACAATAGCCTGAATTTGCCATGTGAAACATTGTTGTTTAGGTCCTTGATGATTCTTTCAGCCTCAGTTGCAGCTCAATACATTTTCATTAAATGGTAAATGGACTGTACATGCACTATACGCACTGAACACAAACAGGTTTACAGTATTTGTATGCCACACTCACCCATCCAAACACATTTATACACTGATGGCATTGGCTGCCATGCAAGGGCCAGCTGCTCATCAGAAAGGAATACACTGTGGTGACCCACAATGAACACAAGAGAGACATTCACCAGGAGAGCTGTACCTTAAGAGAGAAGGTCATAAGGTGTGCCGAGTTCCGGGTTGTGGGGCGGCGCGGCGGCGGCGCCGCGGCGGGGCGGCCGGGGCGGCGGCGGGGCCGCCGCGGCGCCCTGCCGTTGCAGTTGGCACCTTACTCGCTGTACAGTATTTTGTTTATATGTGAAGTGGAGAGTAAAGTTGACTCGACGCATCTCCGTCTCTTGTCTCCTCACTTATCACACTCCACAACACTAATATTACTTACTTACACAATAATATTGACTAACTAATCATTCATACACACACAGTGTACAGTGCATCATACACCGATGCACAGCATCGGGAGCAGTAATTTGGGGTTCAGTATCTTGCTCAAGGACACAGATATGCAGCAACAGGAGCTGGAGATTGAAACGCCAACCTTCCGATTAGAGGTCGACACGCTCTACCTCTGAGTCACAGCCACAGCAATATTTAATAATAACTAATCCCCCTTTTGTTTCTTAAATGTCCAGTGTGTAACATTTAAGAGAATTTATTGACAGAAATGGAATGTAATGTTTATAAGTAGGTTTTATAAGGGTTTAATCACTTGAGAATCATTGTGTTTTCGTTACCTTAGAATGAGCTGTTTTTATCTACAGACGGAGCGGGTTCTCCTCTACGGAGTCCGCCATGTTTAACCAAACATTGATTCTACATAGGGCCTTTCACCGTAGTTTCTCCTTTGCGCTTGGTTAAGTTTGTGCATTTCTGACTCAGTGAATTAATTAATTATATGTGAAGCCAACTGAACTTATTCACATGAACACATGAAATAATAACATATTGGTGACAAGGACAATCTCAGATTATTTATCTTATGTTTTACTGTAAGGATATATTGACAGTTTGCTCAAAGAGTCTCTGTGACTGTCTCTATCAGTCTCCATCACTCCAGACAAGCCAGCACAACACCCCCTGCAGTATCTCGGTCAAAACACCCACCTAGTTTGAAACAGATTGGGTTGGTTGTCTGGAGCAGGCGGATAAATGTGCCCATTAAGAGCAAGCCCACTATCAACACAGCTCAGGGAGTATACAGGGTCCAGATGCCTATCTGTAGTGATGCACATTGTCATACAGCTGCTCTTAAAAAAACAGACTCTACTTTTCCAGAGCAGCCTCTTTGACGCTGTATAGGAATCACAACTGCATCTCCTGTTGCACAACGATCATCCACTTAAGCCACAAAGCCCCAGTGTTGTAGATCCAGCCAGGATTTCAGCTCCACCAGTGTCACGCACATCAGAAGAATGGGACCCCCACTTCGCAGACCCTGACCTTCACTAAATGAAAAACATGTACACTGTACTGCCATGCATGCTTCAACATAATGGTAGGATCATGCCGTTTTATTCATTCTTTAAGTGTGTTTAGTCTCTATAATCAGCAGCTTTGTGAACATGAACAGCACACATTGGTGATTAATCATGTGGAGCTAAAGCTCACTTGTATACCTGAGGAACATTAGAGCCTAGAGAGTCGCTGTGAGATTTTAGAATACTCAATCTGGTAGATGTTTTTTTTTTCTCTTGCTTATTCAGAAATTGGTTTGTGAAAATCTCTAACTGACTGCACCAGATGGTTTGTTACACAGGACCGTCTGAGAAGCTGTCGTTAAAAACTTTTTGGAAAAGGGCAGGCACTTTTAAAAACTACTCATCAGGTGATTGTATCCAAAAACATGGATCAAGGTCCATCCTCTTGGTTCAAGGAGTTGTGTACTATTTTTATTGATGATAAAAAACCTGAAATTTATTATAGATAGTCAAAATTGGGAATATGATCCAAATTCCTGAGTGATTACACTCTGATTGCAAATGAAAAGTGTGTAATATGTAATATATTTTGGAAGGCTCACAGAAGAAACAACAGGATAATTACTCCTTATAAGTTAGGAACATGCGTATTTTTAGTTGTCTTCAGAATATAATTGATTATTCTCCTTTAGTCTCAGACTATAATCAGATAGTAATTAAAAAAACTATAGATCTGAATGCTACATGCATTTGTAATTCTTGACTAGACAAAAGAGTTGACTGATGAATTCCAGTTGTGACATGTGGAAACAATATGATGCATATACTGTCACTGGTATACTGCATACTCAAATTATCAAAGAATACCATACAACAGGGTACATCGCTTGTTTCTTCATGTTTCTACTAGAGAGCAAAGCCTGTCAACAGTCTTCAAACATAATTTTATATGGAATCTGAGTATCTCTTGGCACAACTAACTACTGTTATTCCTCCACCCATGGATGCATTTAGTTGTTCTTCACCCTGTGACCTCTGACCCTATCAAATAGTATATAATAAATACAATAATCAAACATTATTTTTTCATTCAGCTAATAACAACCTCATTGTTCCCAATCTAAAGAATGGATAAACCAAAGAGAAGGTCTAGTTTATTATTAGAATTTTGCAACAGGCATGTAGACTTTTAATTAGTCAGTAAGAATTTCATATTTCTGATCTAATAGGGACCTGTTTTAAACAGAATTTCATTTTTTGTCTTGTTTAAATCTATAATTTAAAGTAGCCATTAGACCTGTCGTGTTTTTTTGTTGGACTGCTTATCTGGTTTTGACCCTTGCCTTGCATTTTTAACTGCACAGCTCTGCCTCTATCTGTCTTTACATTTTGGGTCTAATCCCTAGTACTCCTCATTACCCCAGTTTGACAAATTATGACCAAACCATCATGATGTTATTTAATTACATCATTACATAATTTTTTGTGGGGGGTTATACTGCTACAGTTAAAGTGTGTTAAATGGTTCACATACTTGCAAAAATATAGACTGTGACCAGCCACGAGAAAACCAGACACTAGAACTTGTCGCTGTCATACATTTCGCTGTCTTAAAATCCTCCCTATAAATCCGTTGCCTAGCCTCTGTCGTCCGTTACGTCAAACCGCTATAGGTATTTTGTCTTTTGATGTTTGATTGATCGTCACTACTGATATCTCAATATATTACTGTTTAATTCAACAATGTAGTTTGTTGCTTCTGTTGTTTGCTGCGTAATCTGTTTGTTCTCTCTCTCCTCTCGTGTCTCTCTCTTGTCTCTCCTCTCTTCTCATCTCCTCTCCTCTCTCTCTCTCGTGGTCTCCTCCGTGCGTCCATTCTCAAACCCAGAAGCACAGTGTGGTCATTTCGTTCATTCATCTATCCCTGTGAGCTCGTCCATCGTCTTTTATCCAGTTTAAGTAAACAGATAAATTATTTTATTTCATTGTGTTTGATCTTAAGTTATCAGTGTTTTTAAGTGGTTTAATCACCTGGTCTATTCGTTTTGGGAGCATCAGCATCAAAGACACATTGATCGTCTAAGGTGGAACTGCGTTTCCATTCTTCCCCTGAGCATTCTCCTGCAGATAACCCATACCGATGTTCTCGCATCAGAGGGTACTTCCTCTTCCTAGTCGCTCCTTCTCTCTCTACCCCAATAAAACAACTAGGGTCCACAAAGAAACCAAGGCACGGATCAATCACCACTCTAAGAGTCTGAGGACCATGTGTGGCTCGCGATGTTAGTCTTGTCCAGGATTATAAAAGAGCAGTAGATCTGTCATTGACACAGGGGCTGAACACCCCCTGGCCTGCAAGGTTTGAGGACTCTCTGTGGACAATGGGACTGACTTCTACTCAAATGGTCTCTCTTGTCCTTTAAGATCGTTCAATAAATTGTGGATTAAATTGACTGTACTTATACAGGGAGCCGTATGTTTCGCTAGTCCTTAATCCACCACGACTCAAAGCTTCCTCTATTTGAAATACACATGATGGTCACCCTCTGAGATAACTTGCGTTATGAATTGCGCTAACATACACGAACCAAACGTAGGATTGAATTGAACGCAGAGGAGGGTGAATGAGGCCAAGAGTAGGTGTAAGCTCGCGCATCCTCGATCTCGCGAGTGGACGTTGTAGGCCGACCCACCTCTTGTCTCTCTGTGCATAAGACCTGGCTCTCGACATGTCCGAGAGTATAGGTTTGGTTGTGACAGCCATGTGTTGTGCTCGCATCACATTGTAGATCTAGAAGTATTCTGTGCGATGGTTATACATTTGGTGCAGTCTCTCACTTCATAGTATATTAATTTAGTACCAGATGCCAAATTCAATTAAACAGACAAGTTATGATACTCAAGGAGCCTTAGGTATCACATTAGGCAATCCAGACACCATTAGGAGCCCGCTGTAAACTGCTATATATATTCATATACTATAATATACATATGACCACACCAGTTACCACCCATGGAGAAGTGCACTTGGCGACAAGGGCAAGGAAAATACTGCCTGTTGAAAAAGGCAAGAAAACTAGGACAGATCCCTTCGGCTCTGGGGGTGGTCATCGTGTCTCCGACCAGTTTGGGAGTGAGAGAGAGAGACACCAGAAAGATGAGAGGACACACAGACAGAAAGACAGGTGCACAGCAACAACAGTATTGTAATGCAATCTAGCAGGACCATGGCAAGGAGCTCCACCAGGGATCGATAAGAACCTGTGAGACGAGAAAGCACAAGACTCCGGGGAAAAGTGAAGTAGTAACGATGAATTAATGGGGACATGAAGAGTTTGCAGACAGAGAGAAGGGAGAGAGCTCAGGCACATTGGAAATCCCGATATGGCTAGGCCTATAGCAGTCATAACTAACGAGGTGGTTCAGGACTCACCTGATCCAGCCCTAAACTAGTAACGCTTTTTTTAAAAAAAAAAAAAAAAAAAATCAAAGAGGAACGTCTTAGCCTACTCTAAATGTGGAGAGTTTGTCTTGCCTCCCCGAAACCCACAACTGGAGAGCTGGTATCCACAAATGGGAAGGAGCTTGGTAACTGAAGGCTCTGGCTCCTGTTCTGCTTTAGAGACTATAAGGAATCCACAAGTAGCCCCAGCATTCAGAGAAGTAGTGTTCTAGAGGGGTAAATAGGGTACTTATGAGCGTTACTTTCAAGATAAGAAGGGTCCTGACCATGAAAGAGCTTGTATAGGTTTAGGAGAGAATTTAAATTCTATTCTCTAATTTTACAAGGGAACAATGAGAGACTAGAACAGGAAGAGATGTGATCTTCTTTTCCCTAGTTCCTGTCATACTTGCTGCACGTTATTTTGAATAATTGGAGCGTTTAATGGACTTATTAGGGCAACCTGATAATAAAAAGTTGCAGTAATCCAGCCTAGAAGTAAGCCAAATTGCATTGGATAGTTTTCTGCATCTGTCTGTGACAGGATATGGTTCTAATTTGTAATATTATGTACCCAATTGGAAAAAGGCAGTACTAGAGTCTGCTTATGGGGAATTAAATGACAAATCCTGATCAAGGAAGATAACTCCAAGATTCCTGACAGTGGGTTTGCTAAAGAGGCCAAGGTAATGCCATCTGAGTAACTATATCTTAAGACAGTGAGTTTCTAAGATTTTTGGGGCAAGTACAAAATTTTCGTTTTTATCTGAGTTTAACATCAGAAAATTGGCTGCTCATCCAGATTTCATGTCCTTAAGACATGTTTGCTAATTAGAAATTGGATTAATTTTTAATCGGGCTTGATTGGATTAGATATACTACTGCATACACTCATAACAGTGAAAGTTAATGGAGTGATTCCTAATAATTTGCCTAAAGGGAACATGTATAAGTTAATGGAGATTGGTCAGGGTCAGGAGTGGGCCTTTTTAAGAAGGGGTTTAATTACAGTCTACTTTAAAAGGAGGAAGGGGGTTACAATAGTCCAGGCGAGAAGCTGACCAGGCATTTTATGAGGACTTCAGTGGAGTGCTGGGGTGAGGGAGGGCGAGTCTGGAGATGTTGCGGAGATGGAAAAAGGGATGTACGTGAGATGTTTTGATGTGAGATGTGAGGAAGAGTACTGTTCAAGAATGGACCCAAGACTTTTAACTTTGGCTTGAATGGACCAGACAGCCATCGATGAGAATACTGAGGGGATGGGATTTGAAAGAGTGATGATTTGGATCCGAGGAGAAAACTTCACTTTTATTGCCATTGAGTTTGGAGCTTATTGTTTGGACATCGATTTTGTGATTGGTTTCAGGCCCAGTCCGTGGGCAGTAGGGGGCGATGCAGTGTCCTGGTTTGGTGGTGGATGTAGATTTGGGTGTCGTCAGCAATAACAGTGGAGAGTAATGCCAACAGCCCACAATGTCCTTCCACCCCGAGACAGACTCACCAACCATTTTGTTAAAGTAAGCTCATTTTAAAAAACAAACAGAAGAAACTAACATGTACCGGTTCTTGATTTTTGGACTAAATCTTAAATTGGTGCACTATGAAAAGCTTCAATTAGTTTCATCTGTATCCTGTGTTGAAGTGGAACTTTGACCTAGCGTTTGTTCCAGGGAACTTGCACAACTCTGGAAATAAAGGTCTCTGCAGAATACCATCACAAATCAAATTCTACAGTTGCCAGTTACCAGAAACAACCACAGCACCATAAACAGACAGTGGAGTCTGCTTGATTGGTGAACTAGATGTTCTATGACTGCAGGCTGGTCCTGCTGTGATCTTTTCATTATGCTGTGAACCACCACAAGGAATCGTAATAAAAGTGTACTTAAAATGTCTGAGGCTGTTCCAGGCTGCAAAGCCAGTTTGGGAGGAGAAAACATTTTCTCTCAATAGACGTTAGTAACAGTTAAGGGGGAGTGCTTCATTCAGACAACCGTCCAGAACAGGATGATACTGTGTTGACGGCCTCCCCACAATCAGATACCGAGGCAAAAAAAGGGCCAATCCTCCACTATAGATGTATGAGCACTGACAGTACAGTCAACCTTAATGTTCTTCACAGGGGCTTTGACTGCATTCAAACCAATTTTAGTGTGGAAGATAAATATAAACCAAAGTGTCAACACCAAATCACTACTGTATCCCTTTCATCGTTAACATGATGCAGGACAGCCAAAAAACCTGGTGTTCTAATAATAAAATTGTAAGAATTAATAACATAATTTACTATAGGCTCTACAGATTGGTTAAGTTACTCAAACTGCAACCCCACATGTTGTTTTTTTTTCAAATATTAGATACTGTCTGATAATCAGTGTTGGGCTACGTTACTCAAAAATTTAATTGATTACTTTACTCTTGTTCAAAAGTAATGTACTTACTCCATTAACCTGCCCAAAGTAATTAGTTAATCACTATTATTTATTTTTCTGCTGATACCTCAGCAAAAATTGGGTAATTGTGGGTCCCAAATTTCAGACTTCACATTCGCCTCTGTGGTCAGGTAATCGCCGTGTAACACAGCCTAAGGATCGAGAGTCAGCAGTTGGATCTGCAGCCTATGAATCCATAAAAAGCTACAGGCCAGATGAACAGCACACCTGACTTAAACTGTGAGACTTTTAACCAACTTCTGTTATTTAGACAGTTTATATTTGCAACGATTTTTCCTGGAAGACCCCAGTAAGACCTCACGTCTGAAGAGAGAATCCAAACATTTCCCACCACATATTCAATAAAAGAATGCACGTTGTGTTTGTCCAGTTTTTTTGTTGGGGTAAAATGTAAATTATAACTGAAACTGTAATTAGTACTTTAAGTGACACTAGTAGTAGCTGTGGAAAGGTAAAATTACTTTAATGTTATTACTATCCTCTATCTTCTTACTGCCAACACCATGGCTGATACATAGTTCTTAAATTAATATATCATATCATCATAATCTAATGTGACTTGGTTTGGTGAAACATGTCTGAAAACCAAATGTTTTCTTACAATACTCATGTTGCTGTGGACCCACTAAATCAAGTAGGGTGTCTGCACAATTCTATTTTCAACATTTTTTTTTTAATTTTTTATTTATTTTTAATTTTTTTTTTTTTTACTTGTTTTGTTTTTTTAATTGTCTAAAAATTTTTTTTTTATGTTTTTTAATTGTAGAATTTTGTTTTAACCTCCAAACATGCTATTAAAATTAACTCAATCCATAAAAATAAAATTAAAATCCATTAATCCATCAACTATATTGAACTATAACAACACATGTTATACACCCTGACTTGATAGCTCTTCTGGATAATTGTGCCAGGACTAGTCTGTCCTGTCTCATCTGTGGAGGCGTAAAATTGCGACGTCATGTTGCCGTTTGGATGTATTTACCACTTGCCCATATTGGTCCATTAACCTTTACTGTACCTTACACTTGCGCCTACCTAAGGCCTACAAGAGATGGAAGCAAATAGGGTAATCAAAACGGATTCTGCAAGTCGGCTGGAGGAATTCACATAAACAAAAGAAACTATCGTTTTTTACAAAATAGGGGTTTGTTGTTTTTTTTACAGAATGTGCAAGTTGAAGATCATGAAGAAGCCACTCCGTGGTTTCAGATAACCAGTATTGGTTGCCTTAAAACTATACATTGTTTTGTGTTTGAAATCGGGTATAGTTTCAGGAAAGGCGGCGCTTCGTGGGCGTGGTCCCTGCGATTACATGTGATTTCCCATACTGGCTAGCCTGTGACCATTCACATCTTCGGGCACGTTAGTAGCTAACCGGCATGGCACTTTAATGCAGCCCCCCCACATAAGTTCTGCTACTTTCTGGAAGCTGCATGGGATTTCAGTCATTGAATGAAGATGGACCAGGAAAAATGAATTGCGAGAAGAGCTAAATCGTGGCTGTTACAGCGCAAATTATGGCAGTCTTTAGCGAGACGCCGATCCTTCTGGGTATTCCGACGATCACTTCTGATTCTGATGAGTGCACTGACGATGAAATTGGACGTATTAGCCTGGAGAACATCCCTAAATCTTCAGCTGACCTTAGCCGAAGCATGAAAGACGAGGAAGAATCTCCTCGGCCTCGCACGCAGAGGAGCTGGGCTAGATATCCAAGACGCTATATCTTACGGTAACATAGAGAGAGGGATAAAGACAGCGAGGTGGCAGGGGTAGGGGCTTATCTTTAATGAGATGCAAGGATGACACCATGTGTTGACTAGGAGGGGGTAAGAATTTCCTGAGGTGAGAACTTGCAATGTTTCTAGGGCTGTTCTCCTCCTAGAAGGTTTGAGATGTGCATACAATTCAAATGGCCTACAACTTCTTCAAATGTTAGTCAGATTTCCATCATTGGGAAAGCTTGAACTACACTTCAGGTAAACTGTAATAAACTCAAAATGCTCTCGGAGACTTGTTTGCTGTATT
>NW_023339674.1:27334620-27342539 GCF_004916995.1 Morone saxatilis
TGGGTTTCTGGCCTGGTTGGACAGGATTCTGTCCCTACTTCTGTAGACCTGACAAAGCTGCCCAGTTTTTACTTGTTTAAGTGCAGAACATTTTAGCTTCCAATACATTTTTTGCAATTGAAAAGTGAAAATCCACTAGCTTTCCGTTCTGTGTGTGCATTGAAAGCCACACAGTATTAACTTATTCCAGCCATTCCAGCCAGCATTTGTGCATCAGGCAACTGTCTACTTTGTCAAGATGTTATTGTGATGTTAGCTATAGTAGCAGGAGAGTTGTGAGTATCAGTTTGGAGCGTCTGTGCTGGCTCTGGAAAACCGTTCCATCCTCTCCGCAGCATGTTAGCTTCACAGCAACTACTTCATTGACAGTTTGCAAACCCATAACATAGCTAATGTTAGCCAATTAGTGTGTCGTTGTTCTCACTATATCATGGCATTTGTCAGAGTATTGTATTTCTCCAGAATCGCTTACCCCACCTTAATGTGCTCTCTGTATTTTGCCAGTTAATGGCTGAGGTTTGTCTTGTTAACTTCCCCAATAATAATCAGCAGGGAGTTTGGATGTTTGTCTTCCATGGAAGTTGTCGGGTCAGTCAAGTATTGTAATGCGTCAGTAACACAGGCCTGAAGTGGGATGTAAACACTGACAGAAATTAAGTAGGTAATCTCCTGTGGTGAATAAAACATTTTACGAAAATACAGAGATGAAAACAGTCTCTAAGTGAGGACTGAAATATGAAATAAACTTTGTGTATTTCTTTCTATATTCTTTCTTCTTGCTTTGAAACAAAGGATGAAAGAAAATGTTGCACTTTAGTTAAGGATCTAACAGCACCAGCCAGACAGTGAACTGACCTCAGACTGTCCAGTTTACAGTTTGGACTCTCCAGTCCAGCAGACAGCAGCTTCACTCCTGAATCCTGCAGGCTGGTGTAGCTCAGGTCCAGTTTGGTTAGATGGGAGGGGTTGGACTTCAGAGCTGAGGCCACAACTTCACAGTGAGTCTCTGAGAGTCCACAGTGAGGAAGTCTGTGAATACATAGGCATGTCAAATCTGTTACCTTAAAAGTATTCACAGTTATAAAGGAGAAGCTTTTCATACAACAGTTGAGGACAATTGCTTTTTTAAGTTTGGACAGGAGCTGAATAAAACTTAGACAGTGTGGTCTACCAGAATGCATTGCGGAAGGGTAAACTCCCAGCTAGTATGAGATCAGCTGTTATTACTTTACTCCGTAATAAAGGGAAAGACCCACAATATTGTGGAAACTATCGTCCAATCTCGTTAATTAACGTTGATGAAAAAATGATCTCCAAGGTGCTTGCTGCCAGGCTAGAAAGGGTGCTTCCCAATCTGGTACATGCTGATCAGGTTGGGTTTGTTAAAAATAGGTGCTCAGCTGACAATCTCCGCAGAATATTACACATAATGTGGAAAAGCAGGAATGATATAGACCCCATAGTTGCCTTCTCCCTAGATGCGGAGAAGGCTTTTGACAAAGTTGAATTTGCTTTCCTTTTTCATACATTGGAGAAATTCAGGTTCGGTCCATCCTTTATGCAGTGGTTACAGCTAGTATATACAGAGCCGATGGCTACAGTAATAACTAATGGTGTGATGTCACCTTCATTCAAATTTAGCCGTGGAACTAGACAAGGTTTGCCCCTGTCGCCGCTGATATTTGTTTTATTTCTGGAACCACTGGCAATTGCATTGCAGGAAAGTAAAGACATTAAAAGGGGTTCAAATGGGCCATGAAGTACATAAGCTTTTTTTGTACGCTGATGACATTCTTTTGATTACAAGTAACCCAAACACAGCAGTATCCAAGATCTCTTCCATTATTGACATATTTTCAGAAATCTCTGGCTACACATTTAATTGGACTAAGTCAGAGGCCATGCTTATCTCTAAAATATGTCCTCCGGCCATTAGGGAATCATGGCAGTACAAGTGGATGCCAGCAGGCCTTGGTCAAGATGATCATCTCCCCTAAAATTCTATATATTCTGTACATGCTACCATTAAGTTTTCCTCCTAGCCTCTTGAAACTATACAGTACTGTCATAGAGAGTTATATATGGGCAGGCAAAAAACCAAGCTTTAACCGATCAAAATGATATGCGGCCAAAGAAAGTGGAGGCTTATCATTGTCTAAAATAGAGTGGTATCATTATGCCTTTTCGCTCATCAGATAAATAATTTGCGGGAGCAGGTGCCTTCCTGGGTTAAAATAGAAGAGGAACTGGTGGCTCCAACCTCCCTTGAGGCGTTTTTTACTCAGATGGGAAGACCGGTACCCTTTAAGGACCCAGTTTTGACCTTTGTACAAGAAACCTGGATGAGTGCTCATCAACATATAAAATGTAGCCCGCATCTTACCCCTAAATCCTCTATTTGGTATAAAAAAAAATATTAATTGGCAAAAAACCTATTATGTGGGAGAAATGGGCAAAAGCTGGAATAAACTTGCTTTGTGACTTGCTTAGCGAAAATGGATTGAGGTCATTTGATGAAATTAAGCAAGAATATAACCTTACACAAGAGGATTTTTGGAAATTCCTACAAATTGGGCACTGCATTAAAGCTACTCGGGGGAAGAACCCTGACCCCGTGACCAGGATTCAGGAGTTAGTCCAGGTAACTAGACATAAAAAATGTGGAGCCTCTAAATTTTATGAGATTTTCAGGGAGGCACGACCACCCCACCTGGAAGGGTTGAGACTATGCTGGGAGAAAGATGTGGGCGAACAGATTTCAGCTGATAGATGGATGAAGTTGGTTGCATCCTGGCATAACTGTTCTCGTGAAGCACAATCTCAGTTTATTCAGTACAAATTGTTTAACAGAAACCACTGGACCCCCAGTAAAATGGCCAAACTAAAACTTAAGGACAGTAACACATGTTGGAGGTGTGAGAAGGAAGTTAATACTCTGGTACACATGTATTCTTGTGAAAAAAATGCACATTTGTGGGAAAGGGTTGTTACCCTCTTAAATGATCTATTCGGGTTACAACTCACCAGGACCCCAGTTCTGTGTATTCTGGGTCTGCTGCCAGACAATAACACTTTGAATGGGAGCAAAAACTAATGGATAGTTTGGCTTACTACAACAGGATGTAGAAAATAATTCTGAAACACTGAGAAGTCATCTTTACCTTTTTTTCCCCGTGCTGCTTTTAGGAATGGACTGAACAAATGGCAAGAATGGCTACATATGAGCGAGTCACTTACAGGTCAATGGGGACGAGAGGATCTCTTTAATCACGTCTGGGGCTCCTTTTGATGTCAATCGAGGGGTTTCGTCTGAATATAGCACACCGGATCTGATCTAATCCAATATAGCGTTTGAGTGGTAGAATGAGAGGACAAATGTTAAACATAGGTGTAAGGCACATGTCGTTGTTGTTTTTTCTTTTTCTTCTTTCTTTAATTTTAAAACAGGACAGTGGATGATGTATATGTCTTGTAATTTGTGATGGTGACATATGTTGTACTGTCAGTAATAAATAAATAAAAAAGTGCCATATTCAGGGTCACTGAGCCACCTTATGGAGAAGCAGGGGGTCAGTTTGTGTCTCTGGCTAGTAAGTGGTGGAAACTCCTGTTCATCCGGCATGCTGAACTTGCTGGATAGCAAAAGGTCCTAGGTTGGCGCAGGGCAAGGAAGGGATCATTCACCATGTTCCACCAAGGCCAAACATTATAGTGTCCACATGCCTCTCACATACCTGGATTTTGTAGAGCACAGGAATTCTTTGCTCTGACACTGCCAGCCGGTGAGGTGAGTGGAGCCATGGCTTCTTCTTACCTCCAAATTCCATCGGACACTTCCGCAATGCGTTCATGCTCCGCCTTGTGCTCCGAAGCTGATCATGCCCGTTCTAGGCAATGTATTCTTAATTCCACCAGAAGTGTCTCTCCGCTCTGTTGGGCGTAAAATACGTGGCTGGTCCATTTGTGACAGAAGCCACGACCCACTAGCGTCAAGCAACACAGAGCAGATTGCACTAGCAGGAAGTCTGACTCAGAAACGGCATAGAGAATCTGGTAAATTTTCTAAATAAAATACCGCAGCAGACTCAGGATGGAATTTCACACTACATCAACATTGTGGCACCAGACCAGTCAGAGGCAGATCAGAGGAGATTTTAAATGGAGAAACACACCATTTTGTATACTTTTATCAATAAGATCCTGTATTTATTTGATTTATGTAAAGATTATTAGCACAATAATTATTATAATGCAGTGACAATACAAGCAAAAGAGTGTGAGATTGAGGTGCTGTTCACTGGTGGTGAGGCCTTAAAAATGATTTATTTGGTGGTTTGTAATAATGATAAAAAAGCAACAATATATAATAATAAGCAATAGGCAACAAGAATAAAGAGTCACAAGAGCAGCCAATGCAGCCGGTTCAAATAACCGTACATTTGGCAGAATTGTTACTGCACATCGACAGAGTGTTGCTGCTACTGTTGTGGGCTCAGGAAAGTCAGAACTGACGGCACATGAAGGAAGGATTGCTGCAATTAGAAGCCCCCATCTCTGATGTAATGCCTGCATGACTCAGATGTGTTTGTTATTCTTAACTATATAGCTGCTGCACTCCGCTTTGGTGGACCTGGGTAGGGTTTATCCACAGCTCCTGTGGCATAGGCATGCCATGTTAGTGAGTGAGTGCATTTGTCCATCTGGCACTTCGTTTTCTTTCTGGGGAGATGGATCTGTGTGCTTTACCTCCTGTGCATCATGGATGTCAGTGCACCTCAGCAAATGTACAGTCTCAGACATGTGTTAACATCTCCATGTCCCATAAACATAGGAAATTGTCGTTTTCCCTGGCATTTTATCTGTGGGAAATTCGGTACGCACATTCTCATGTCACATTCAGTTTTATACATGAAAACCAGCGTACCCATTTATTTTTCCATTTATTGACTGGTGTCCAAATAATTTCCCTTGAATGAATGAGGACTCTCAGTTTCCTTTTCAAAGAGTGTTTAAACAGTGATTACAGACCTTGTAAATCAGTTGAATACCTTTTCAGTGGTTAAATCAGTGTCCCTTGATCATTGTTAGACAAAAATCTCTTTCCTGATAAGATTACTTATCTGTTGTTGCACAGAATACAGAATTGGTTTAGCCACTGGACCAAGCCTTTAATCAAACAATGTTAACAGAACAGTCTAGTACTGCTGGCTGATAACATCATCTTCAGTATTTAATGAAACCTGCACATTAGGCGAAGTATCCCCATAGAAACACATTTACAGCCAGTAGCAGGAGGGCATTTACATTGCAAACTCTTCTCCAGAGTGGCTCCTCCTGCAGGGAGTTAAGTTCACTGTTTTCAATAACTGGATATACAAAGCCAGAGCTTGAACCATTCAGACCACAGAGCCACAGAACAGCTCTCTGCAAGCAATTCGAATCCGGGCTGGAGTCAGAGTTCACTGGGTCAGAGGTCATCTGGGACCCTGTGAGATCAATCCGAGGCTCCTGGCTATATCTGGACCACCAGGTCAGTCTGTACAGCTGGAAAGGAGAGGAGGAGATCCAGGACATAAGTCAGTGTTAGTGTTTTTGCCTGACACTCCCTTAGCTTGAGGCACAAAAACAGTGCTCACACCTAGTCTAGGACATTTAGTACAAGTTCACATTTGAATGTGGACAATCCCTTTTTCACTGCAGGAATGTAATATGCCATGGGTTTTGTTTTTGTTTCCAATGCTTTACACCTGCTTTGGGGGCGAGTTCCTAAAATTAAATTCGGCACTCAGGAGGTGACACTTAATGCCCTAAATCCGCTAAGTGTAAAACTGATTATGTCACATACTATTTACATTCTCTATCCCTCCCTTTTCCCACTTCCAACTCAATCAGCTGACCATGGGCCATTCACTCACACTAACATTTTGCTACAACCTCAGTGAGCCAATAATCTTGTTAGTGCCTAAAACTAGCCCTATTTAATTTTAGGTCCCTGTGTAGCATTTCACTTTTTAATCAATGATTTTATAACCTCTTAGCTTGATTTTATGTTTTTAACTTGGTTGGATAACCTGGATGCTAATACTAATACTAATGTGATCATTATTGATTGACTGATATATCTACATTAATGATATATCTTCAAACACCATATTTGTTCGATTCCGTTGTCATACAACTGCACTTAAGGTACTTTAGGTGCTTTTGAATTTAAATATAATCCTGCTGTCATCCCACAAGAGAATCAGATAAAATACCTACTTTGCAATTGTGATTTTCGCAATCACAAGACCTAACCGAACAGTTCATTCAGAAGTTATGGCAGTTTAAAGTCTGAGCCAGAAATTGGCCATATGTCACCTGGCAATTTAACTCTAATGTGTCAAATTGTGGAACTAATGTTAATTATAGCTCAAACAGGTAAAGTGAAAAGCTTTTCTGCAGTGGCAGGTTCAGTCAGTCCATATCAAAACATAAGGCATGAATGTAGACCAAAACTACAGAAAATTCTCAAATTTTTCAGTCGTGACAATAAAATTAGTAATGTAAAGTAAAAAGAGTTTTACAAAATCTACAAAATGATGCTATTCAATGTCCTCCTGCTATTTAACGTGAGGTTAGAATATGGTAAATGTTTATACATGTGCAAATGAAAAAAAATATATAATATATATATAATAAACTTACTAAGAAGTAAAGTTCATTAAAAATAAAAACAAAACAAAACAAATAAACATTTTCAACATTGTTGTTTGTTGTTGCATTAACAATAGTGATGTCAGTTAGATTTGGTTAGAACAGAGTGGAATATTAAATCATCCATCTTTACTCACTACATCTCAGCCTTTCTAGCTACGAAGTTTGCATAAACTACAGGTTATAAACCTCTTGTTGAAATACAAAAATGAGAAATTATCGGTTATCTTATCGGTATCGGCCACAAGAAGCAAGTAATTATCGGTTATTGTATCAGCTGAATAAAATTCATATCATGCATCCCTAAATCCGATACAATTACTAATTACCTGCTAAAAAATGTAGTCAGTAACCTAATCCAAGTATCACTTAATATCCTAAGTATAACAATATTAAAATGGTGTAAATTGATTACTTTCTGTTACTTTTGGAACACAAATAAAGACAAGAGAAAATAAATATTAGTAAGATGACTTTTAAGTATTCTGCAAGACAACCAAACAATGTAAATCGAAACAAAGATTTTCAGTGTTAAAAATGTGGCCTCTGCTCAGTGTATTTTTAAAGTTTATAGAGCATTTCACAGCTGGAGGGCTGAACTTGCACTATACTGTGAAGTTGTTCCCATTTCTGCTTAATGCTTAAAACCAAAATAATGGTGAAATATCCACCTAGTGAAAACAGTGTCTTTCACTATTGGCCATGATAATAAATTAGCAATTGTAAGAATAACAGGTTTCACTCGAGTGGAGCAGCTGCTTGATCCGACAGTGTGGTCTCAATGGATCCATCTTCTCTGGCCAGCCTTGTCCAATAAGGTGCATTTGGAAGATGGCACCACGCTGCCCAAAACATGTTCAACGCATGTTCAACATCGGTTGTGGATGCTAAAATCTCAGCTCAACCAGGCTAGTGCATGGACTTCCTTTCTTTTTCCTCTTTTGTCCATACAGATGGAAAGCTACTTGTGGTGTCACAACCTATGTAGTTGCTGACAAAGTTGCATAGTACAGCCTTTCTTCCCACTGCATTTGAGGTATTTCCCTGTAGTTAGAAACATTGCCAACACATACCATTGATAGAATGTCTCTTTTGCAGGGGCATTTGAGGGGAGAGCACCTGGAGGAAGACTGCAGCCTTAAGGCCGAAGTATGCTTGCCGCTTGAGACCTGTCGCGCGACACTGTGACGTCAAAATGACGTAGATCTCGCTGGCGCGCCAGG
>NW_023339674.1:27342639-27343403 GCF_004916995.1 Morone saxatilis
ATGCCTGATGCCAAAATGTTCAGCCTTCTGGATGCTAAGTGTGGCTTCTGGCAGGTGCCGCTCAGCAAAGAGTCCACAAAACTCACCACCTTCATGACTCCTGTGGGCCGCTATGCTTTCCTACAAATGCCCTATGGCATCACCACGGAGAGCGAGGTTTTCCAAAGGTGCATGGAACAGCAGCCGTGTGCAATTGTGATCGATGACATCTTGGTGTGGGGCCGCTCGAGAGAGGAGCATGATCTATGTCTCCGCCAGGTCATGGACAGGATACGGGCTGTCAATCTCAGACTGAACCCTGAAAAGTGCCGTTTCAGGGTTCACTTTCAGGGCGTCCTCTCCTCACACAGGGTTGAGGAACTGAAGCGTGAGACGTTGGCTGATCCTGTGTGCCGGCGTCTCTCTGAGGTCGTTGCTGCAGGCTGGCCCGATACATTTAGGGAGGTGCCACGTGACCTGAGGCCATTCTACACCATGAGAGAGGAACTCACGACTGACAGTGGTTTGCTCCTCCGTGGACGGCGGTTCATCATTCCACACTCCCTCCAGCGTTACTACATGCAACAGCTGCACCGGGGCCACCCTGGTCTCGAGGCCACAAAGCACAGGGCTAGGGAGACAATGTTCTGGCGAGAAGTTTCCAGGTGTGCCCCCTGTAATGCTCTCAAGCCACACCAGCCTAATGTAACCGGGCCCAATGGAGGACTCGGCCCAAATTGATAAGCAAGTATAAATCGATAACTAGCACAGGTAAGACCACATAA
>NW_023339674.1:27343428-27345112 GCF_004916995.1 Morone saxatilis
CTTAAAATAATTTATTACAAAGACCATAAAAACAACTACAAACTAAACATAGCTATAAAATTGATCTAAAAACATAATCAATGTTTTTAGATCAATAATAGCCTACTGGAAACACAATAGGAGATTAGAGTTTTGTTTATGGGTGGAAAACTATTGGTAAAGAGTGGCTGCAGTCTATAGTTCTACAGGGTGGATCTTATAAAAGGGGCTATAAATTAACACTTCAATAACTAACTAAAAAGTACATGCAATATTATTAAAAGGAGCCACCTATTATACGTCACCACCTCTGGACCAAAACAACCCAAACCACTATCCTGAAATCTCTATGATTAAAATGTTATGTCAATAGTTTTCCATGAAATCGAAATTAAATTAAAAACCCCTAAAAACGAAACACAATATTCAAAGAAATAAAATCTCCTGACACAGTATTATAAAACAGGTCGCAACAATAAAAAAAAACAGACAATGATTCAAATAAAAGAAAGTCTAAAATGTTAAAACAGGTAGGCTACGTTAGTGCGTTAATAACTCCAACTAGGCAAAACAGCAGTGACAATCTGTACTGCGTGAATACAAAAACAGCGGTTAGTGTTTGTCCCGATACGGTTAGATATTAAAACAGAGGACCATAAAACTGGTAATCTAACAAAGAAAAAGTACCTTTGTTGTGCACCCATTTCCGAATCTCTGCAAACATTTACATGCGTCACAAGCTGTCTTTCCCCGAGACCTCGCAGACAAAGCACGGACCACACAGAGCGTCAATCTCGACCAAACGGAATGGAGCAGCGGTACACAACCACACCATGCAGCAGCAGCAGCAGCAGCAGCAGCGGAAAGAGGAAGTGCGGAGCTGACCGAGCGGGCATTTATTTCCGGGTGGCTAAAGCAGATGTTTTTGAGTGGGAGGGAAAGGAGCATCTTGTTCTTGTTGACTCTTACTCTGGCTGGTTCGAGATAGACCGACTCCCGGGTACAACAAGTGCCACACTTGTAGCCAAGCTTAAACGCCACTTTGCTACTCACGGAGTGCCACAGCAACTCATGACAGACAATGCTGCTTACTTCACAAGTAGGGAGTTCCAGGAATTTGCTCGCAAGTGGGATTTCTGTCATGTCACCAGCAGTCCCCTGTACCCTCAGTCCAACGGGCTTGCTGAGAGGGCTGTGTGCTCAGCAAAGCACCTGCTGGAGAAATGTGCATGAGATGCAGCTCTCCTCAGCCTACGTAACATGCCCAGGGACGGGCTGCCGTCGCCAGCTCAATGCCTGCTTTCTCGGCGCACCAGGGCTTTCATTCCCATGACCAAAGCCATGTACTCACCCAGAGTGGAGACACAGGTCCAAATGGCCCTGACACAGGCGAGACAGAGAGGAAAAGCCTACTACGACAAATCAGCTAGCCCGCTGGCTCCACTGCGGGCTGGGCAGACAGTGAGAATGCAGACACAGAGAGGACATGCCAGGCTGGCAACAGTGCTAGGAACAGCGCCACAACCCAATAGTTACCAGGTCAAGGCTGGAGATGCTACATATGTCAGGAACAGACGCCACCAGTCTGCAGTCTTCCTCATTCGTGCACATTTACAATAACTATATATATATATATATATATATATTAAAGATAAAAAATTTACAGTTAATTAATGTGCAAAAGTGCAAAAAAATGATTGTCCGT
>NW_023339674.1:27345212-27353154 GCF_004916995.1 Morone saxatilis
GGATCGAACCAACAACCTTATGATTGGGGGATGACCCGCTCTGCCTCTGAGCCACAGCCGCCCCAGAGGCCAAGGTAATGCCATCTAGAGTAACTATATCTTTAGACAGTGAGTCTCTAAGGTGTTTGGGGCCAAGTACGTGTCACTAGACACCCTTGCCTAAAGGCCTCTGCACACCAACCCGATTATCGGCCGTCGGACGTCATCGGACAGTCGGGCGAGGTCGGTGGCTCGAGTCGGTTCGGTGTGTCCCGTGCCGTCGTCAGTCGGCGTTCATTTTGGCCGATTCGACATGTAGAATCGGCCAGTGGCCGTCNNGTCTAGACCGAACTCCTTATAATATAGTGTGTTCCCCTTAGCCAATTAGGTTTTGTTTTGTTGTCAAAGATTCTGGATTTCAATACATCTTCTTATTTGGATTCATCTGAATTTGTCTAACTATAATTATCTTGTTTTAATAGAGTTATTTCCATTTTTGGATTTAAGTTAAATTTGCATCATTTTAAATTTTACTATCCTGTTTTTTCAGTGTTCTGAAATGCATGGTGGGACCTGTTGGGTCTCTGTAAATAATGTTATAAGGAGTAAGGTCTAGACCTGCTCTATTTGAAAAGTGTCCTGAGATAACTTTTATTATGAATTGAAAATTGAAATTTATTGACATTTGCAACAACACCAATGCTGGGAATGAGACTTAACAATCAATTATCTTCAAGCCTCCAACCCAAAGCGTCTTTCAATCTTTCTTGGCTCTGATTGGTTGTTTTCATTCAGCGGATTCTTGCAAATACCATTACGGGCACTAGGATGAGCCAGAGGTACCTTATTGTTTATCTGTCTCATGTACTACTGTTAAGATATAGGGAAAGTTGTAGCAAAGTAATTTTTTTATAAAGGTTACCTACTGCAGCTTTAAAAGTAACCTGAGAAGTGGACACAGTGAAAATATGTTAATTCCTGATAATAAAAAAAAAAAGCACCTTGTCTCACCTACTTTGTAAAAGCCATTTATTTTACACAGTGCTGAAACATACGTTTTTCACAACTATTCAGCAAAACCTCAACTGGTGTATTTAAGGTTATATTTTTTATAAACCTAAAAAGAAAACAAAAACTGAGATGAGAGCAACACCACACTAGTGGTTTCATCATTCCTAACCCACTGCCATGCTATAAATAACTGTAACAATCTCATGCAACCAACAAACCCTCACAGCTAAAGAGCAGCATTTGTCATAGTAAAGTGCCTTTTCCCCAAAATTGTAGACCCCATTTACAATATAATACAAAACTTCCAGTCATTTCAAGTTCAAACACAATAAAGAGAAGTAAAATGAGAAACAGCAAAGCACATGCTGAAAGCTGAAAAAATATTTGTTTTGTTTTGGCTTCTAGCACTTAGAACTCCCTTTAGTCGACCAAAACAATAACTGATTAATCATCAATAATTAAAACTCTAAATTCGATGACACTCTGAGATATCTGAAACACTATATTGTACTACCACACCATTTGTAAAATGAAACATGTTGAAGTCTTTAACAACCCATAAGGCATGAAGGAGCAATGGCTCTTACAGCTTTAAGATGCATAGAATATGTGATATGAGACAAACTGAACAAAAACGGATTGTCTAAAAGTAGCTAGTGGACGATGTTTGAACATTCCAGCTAAGGAAACAGAACTTTTCTTTAAAATAAAAAGTCAAGCTCACAAAGCATGCTATGTGGCACCTCACAATAAACCTTCAGTTACCATCATCTGCAAAATAAGAAAAGAAACAAACCCACCACTGCGAAAGACCATGATGGCAATACAAGCCAAGCGCTGCATCTGGGTGTCCCATCTTATCCCACTAAACACAATACCACAGCACACATAATCCCCATAACAAGCAATGATAAAATACTATGATTGAATGTTCCAAATGCAGTGCAACCACCCAGACGGATTTGATCAAACTTTGAATGTCTACAGATTTTGGAAGCCCATTTCTGCAACAACAAAAAAATGAAAAGAAAAATAAATAATAATAATCAACAAAAAAGAAAGAAACAACAGTTGAAAATAATAAAAATAAAAATACTCTGACTCAGAAGTAAGTCAATGTCAGTGAGTCAAAATAAAGAAAGTCAAAACATTTAGATACTAAGTAATAAATATTTCAATAAGAAGTCAAAATTATGAGATACTAATGCAAAAATTCTGAGAAAGTCAAAATGATTTTAAAACTAATAAAAAAACTTCAAACAGAGACATTCACTTACTGTCTCGTAATCTCGACTCTAGCCAAAAATTGGATTTAAAGTTGCAGTAGGTAACCTTTCTAAAAATAACTTTTTTCATATTTGCCGAAACTTTTACTATATCCTGACAGTAGCACATGAGACCGATAGTTTGGGAAAAAGTCAGGTCCTAATGGCATTTGCAAGAATCCACTCGACCTGAATGAAAACAACCAATCAGAGCCAAGAAAGATAGAAAGACACTTTGGGTTGGAGGCTTGAATATAGTTTCATTCCAAGCATTGGTATTTGTTGACCTGAGAATGAGAATCAACAGTCAACTGTAACTAAAAGGTTATTTTTATAAAAGTTATCTACTGCAGCTTTAAAGTTAAGTAATTTAAGTACTTTAAATCTGTCATTCCTAGCATTTAATTTAATTTATCTTTTACTGGCAGAAACGGGCCATAAAGTTTCAGATACTCCTGTAGCAATTTCAATCACCATGCAGTTTTCATGTTCCATTGATAAAACCACATCTGCATGGTCAACATCAGTTTGCATCACATTTTCAGATAAATCCAACATGGAGGGTTTGCATACACGCATGTTGAAAATGAGTGTGAATGAATGTGTATATTCACTCACTCTGAGGTGAATATACTGTGCATGTACAGTAGTCTACCATGTTCTACCGGCAGCCTGAGAGCTGACTGCAGCTGAAACCCTCTAAATAAAAGCCTTCAGCCCGTGAAAGTGATGCAGACTGCTGACGTATTTTCTGGCATGACTTTCTCTGGGCACATCACTTGGCACAAGCGGCAGCAGTGAGGCACAGCTCAGTGTGAGCTCCTATGATGATCATCACAGCAGAATGGAAAAGTATGCAGCTAACTTTGAACTTTATCATCATCATCACCATCATCAAACCAATGTCACATGGCATGAAATAAAATGTCCTCTTTCTCTCCTGTCCCTGTTCCTCCCTGGTGGACCTCTTGCAGTGCTGTCATCCACTCTGCAGCCCTCAGTTGGACGGTGATGTGTCAGGTGACGTGTGGTTACTCATCGTCCCATGTTTGCTGTAGCAGGAAGTTAGCGGCCAGATTCTCATTTTTCTCGCAGGCGAAGTAAGCCTGGATGACTAGGCCTTCTGGGAAGCCCAGCGCTTTTAACTGGAACAAAACACAAAAGTCCATGTTAGACACACATACATCAGTGCAGCTGTGACTGAGACGGTTACTGGTAAAGCCACACGCACTTATGAATACATGCAAACATGGACAACAGGATATAAGAGTATACCAAATCAGATTGGTTAATCTGTTGAGATTGGTTAATCTTTTAAACCAACTGAGACTGACTTTTATACCCACCACCAACGGTGAATCTATATGTTACATTAATACACATTTCTTAGATTATATCGTGCACATTGCAAATGTCCTTAATGCGTCATACTGCTAACTTGCAAATTCCCTGGACAATATTTTGCATATTCCTGCACTGTACAACTGTACAGCTCTTCATTCATTTATTCAAATAATGGTCATATTGTACATATTGTCTCTTTTTATATTTGTATATATTGTCTCTCTTTATTGTTACCTTTATTTATATGTTTATTGTCATGCACCAAAGCAAATTCCTTGTATGTCAAAACTACTTGGCAATAAAACCGAGTCTGATTCTGATTTAGTTTTACATTATTATAAGATTTTGTTATTATGGAAAAATAAAAAAACATGTCATGATTTTTTATTTAGATTTGATTTTGAGGGGCCAAGAGCAACAGTTTTCATGAGTTATTTTGCACTAAATGCCTCCTCATTCTATAGCAACTTGTGGAGGCAGTATACAGTAGGACTTCAAATCAGGACATCCAGAAAAAACGGCAAGTCGCAGTCAACACCTTATGTTATCAATACAATAAGGCTTTCTAACAAAACAATAGGTGCTGAGCATGACTTTATTCTCATTCTTTAATCTGCCTGAGAGATACCATCCGCAATCAATTAACTACTGGAAAATCTCACCTTGCTCTCCCCCTCCCGTACAGTCCAAGATCTTGTTGAAAAGTGAAATAAATGTCATAGATTTGTGTTCTTTAACTGACTATTAATAAAGCCAGTTTGAACCTATTCTGATCACAGACAACAAGACAATTCAATGGGACTTTATATACACACTGGTAACTGACCCTCTCAATAGCCTCCTTCTCCTGTGGGGTGACCTGGATGTAGTTGGTGTGTGGTGACCCCTGGGCCTCGGCCCCCTCCCCTCCCGTGTCTCCACCTCGTGGCTCATTCAGCATCTGCACAAAACGCTCCTGGTGTTGTGTGATTTGCTGCAAGTAATGTAATACATACAAACAATATCAGTAATAGCATACATGGGTTCCTATCCCCAAAGTGACACAGAGCGCTATATGAACTGCCCATTCAAACAGTATACAGCAGACATGGTAAACTGACCTCCATGATGGTGGAGGATGTATTTGGTCAGACTTTTGTAGCAGAACCTCATTCACAATTTCTAAATATGATTTAAACGTATACTGGCTGTGTATATATTATGTAGAATATATATAGATTTGTGTGGCACAGTGGTAATTTTTTCTCACACAACTAAGTTAAGTCAATCTTAAGAAAGCAGCAAAACTGATCAAAAAGGCCCTTTCAATCTTGATCTTTGAGAAAATGTCCACACATAAAAAAATATTTTTTCCTTTTTCTTACTCCTCAGTTAACAGTTTTCTAAGATTTCTTACTACCTCACTAACTTTAACCCCTTGCAGGAAGCCACAGTAGTGTGGTGCTGGTGTAGTACCTGCAACAGCTGCGGGTTGTCTCTGCCCAGCTGCTGCAGCAGGGCTGGTAGAAGGGCTGGGTTCTGCTGGATGATCTGTCTCATCTGCTGGAACTGAGGCTGGTTCCTCAGAAACTCCAGAGGGTTCCCGGTTGAGACAGAACCTCCACCTGCAGGTTGGCTGCCAGACACTGGCCCTGCTGGGGCAGGTTGGCTGCCAGACACTGGCTCTGCTGGGGCAGGTTGGCTGCCAGACACTGGCCCTGCTGGGGAGGGGACAGGCTGGTTACTGTTGCTGTTTAGTGTGATAAGATAAGATAAGATCTTCAGAGAGTCGGTTTATAGACAAAATAACCAGATGGGTAGCCAGATATAGCACATATTTTTTAACCAATGTTACTGTCATCCTAAATTAATATGAGTATAATGTAGTACACTAAGGGGTCTCTAAACTAAACTCAGGAACTAAAAGTCCAATTCGGCCATTTGTGTTTCTTTCCAACACATCTGAAGAACCTACTCAGATGTGTTGTTCTTTGCTGTAGAGTTGTCACATGATGACAACTAAGCAAACGCGATTCTCCTATGTGCAAGTACTTCCCCATAGAGTGGGGAATTTTTTGGGTCCATTTTGGCTAAGTAATTAATTATTAACAATAATAATTTAGACCACAGTCCTGTGGTTGAAAATAAAGATGTGATCTTACTTGAGGCTACTGGGGGCTGCCGTGGTTGTTGTGTAGCAGGGGTAAGGGGGTTGGATGGAGCACTCTGTCTAACTGGCTCCTGAGATGGAAGATCATTGGCCTCCGCTGGAATACCCTGTAGTACATAAACATTTAGTACATACTCTAGAATACAGTGGCAGACAGGCAGGGCTGGGAATAAAGCACACAGGCTGGTTCTATCCTCACCATGAGTAGATACTCCACTGCTCGGTCTGGGTTATTGTAACTGGCTCTGAGTGCAGCCACTACCTGCTCCCGCTCATAACCCATAGACATAATCTCTGACACCAGATTCTCATAGGCTGGACCCGTTACTGTGGAGACAATAGGACAGGTAGGAAAGAGAGGGGGGGAGTTAATGGAAGCTGGATGATTTAAACACTACATGTCTTAAACATACTAAAGTATTTTCAGAGTAAGTTCAGCTTGTTAGATCTGCCATCAATTAGTATGAAAGTGGTAAAAGCAATAAGCTAGGTTATTCTGAACACCTGAAGCAATATGCAGAATGTTTTAAAAGGATTTTAAAAGGTGTTGGATTTAGTGGCATCTGGCGGTGAAGTTGCAGAATGCAACCAACTGAATACTGCTCAGTCTGCCAAGCATATAGGAGAAACTACGGTGGCTGCAAAACCCACGAAAGGCCCTATCTACAGCCAGTGATAAGATGTTCCTTTATTGATCCCCTGTAGGAGAAATTCAAGTCAGACACAGCAGCAATACGGGGGAATTGTAGTGCCAAGAAGTAAGAGAAGTGTAAAAAGTACAATGAAAGGAATACATACAAATATCATAAAAGATAGTAATAGCGAACAAATATAAGACATAATGGAAAAATATTGATACACTATATGCAATATTCAGTAAAGTGGTGTGCCAAAATATTTTGAGCTGCCCATCATGGAGACTAAACAAAACTAAAAAACTAAACCTGTACATTGTGCATTTACAGAATATAGGATATCGTGGCAAATGAGTGCATTCGTTAGGTTAAAGTTAAAACCAGTCCTTAATCAGCCGGGTGTAGAGGTTACTGGGTGCTGTTGGCATTTGTGGAGTCTAAACGGCTGATTGGTTACAAAACAAGCCTTTGGTTTCTGACATTCTACGGGTACTGTAGAAAACACAGAGGTGTCAAATGTGGATGACTCCTCGAGAACGAAGGACGCCAACTCCCTCTGTAGATAACACATGGCTCATCATTCTATCTAGTCGTTATTAGTCCTACTCATGGCTATGCAGTCTAGTCTATCTATCGTATCCTATCGGTACTCTATTCTATCTATCCTATCCTATCGTATCTATCCCCGATCTATCCTATCTTATTCTAGCCTCTATCTAATCTATCTATCTATCGTATCTATTAAAAATATGCTAGCTCTAGTCCCACTTGCCTCAATGGTGGTTGATCTGTCGTGGTCTCTGTAGGAATGTCTGATTAAGGGAGTTCGTGTCCTAGACCTGGCTCTATTGAAAAGTGGTCCTGAGATAAACTTCCTGTTATGACTTGGCGCATGTAGCTATAGACATAAAATTCGAATTGAAGATGAATTTGGTTAACCATGACGGCAAAATAGAATTAGTTTATGCCACAAAGTAATTGTGGTGCAAACTGAACTAACTTATTAGTTAGCTGAGCCTCAGGATGTAGACATTTACAAACATAAAGTTAGGAGAGAATTACATAGTTTGGCTGCAACAGTGCTGGTTATATTACAAGGTCCAGTGTCGTAAACATTTTAGGAGGATCTATTAGCAGAGATAAGTTTATTTAAAGCGTATTCATAGCATATGTCTTTCATTAAGTGCTAATCAATAAACCTGAAAATAAACAGGTTGGGGGTGTGTTCTTGTTACTGCCGGTTACCTGTTTTTGTTAGGAACTAGGGTGCAGTGGCCTGTAGGAAGTATGTTATGTTACCATAGAAAAGTTGTGTGAGGTAAGTAGCCTTTTTTCAAATGGGCCAAAAATGACAGTCGTGTTTGAAGGTGGGACGTGCCAGCCGGAACATTTAGTAGGAACATCAATTATTTAGTCCTGTAATAATATAGGCCAAGCACTGACATCCAGAGAGAGAGAGACGAGGAGAAGAGAGAGAGAGGAGGAAGAGAGAGAGAGAGAGAGAGGAGAGAAGAAGAGAGGAGAGAGAGGAGAGGAGAGACGAGAGAGAGAGAGACGAG
>NW_023339674.1:27353179-27355299 GCF_004916995.1 Morone saxatilis
ATGAACTCTAAATCCTGACTCAAATTCCTCAAATAAGCTATTGTTTTATTTATTTATAAGATCACCAGTCACTTTGTAGAACATTTTTCTTGACAATACAAGACAGAGCACCAAACCCCTAATTGCTTGCGGAGCACCCCTACGTGGCAGCCCATCACTCCACCATCTCTCCAAATTTGATTTATGTTCATAAGCCCTGCATGTGCATGATTGCATTTCAGGCTTTAGTGCAACTCTTCGTGTGTGTGTGTGTGCGTGTGTGTGTAAAACAAAGAGTGAAAAGAATTTCCCCATTGTGGATTAACAAAGTATATCTTCTTCTTCTGCTATAGACCCCTATAGGACCCAAATTTAAGTAAAATACCACCAACAGACAGTTTTAGTGTGCTCCACTAAACCCTTTTGGACAATTCATCAATTTGAGACTAAAGACTTTGAGACAAACAAGACAGTTGTTGGGAAGAGATCAGGGAGTCAGTGGGATGCACTGAGGAAGAGAAGGCTGCGACAGCGACTGGTTGAACATACTGAGGCTTTTATCTAAACTTCTGTCACTGGACAGAGTAAGTTGTGCTAATTCCAGCAGTCAGTCTACAATGTATGTGTGGTCTGGTATGGCTGTTATCATACTGAAAACAAGGGGTGCAGTTTTTGTATAACTAGTGCATTGGTGTTTTATATTTATGACAGAGGGGAGAAAAAACACAAGGTATTACCCAGTATTGATGCTGCTTCTTCAAGGAGACCCAGTTCATCAACGAGGCTTTGAGAGAAATGAGCAAAGAAAAACTCAAATCAACAATGCAAATCCCAAACAATTACAGTGAGCATTATATATATACACACATATTGCAATAATAACATTGCCATCCCTACTGCCATGCCACTAGCAACTAATATTTCTTGCTAACAGGACCTTGGCAAAAGTCTTATTGTTAAAGTCTCATCTGGGTTTTATGATCCGGCTACAGCAGCATTCTTAAATTGGAAAAAAAAAAGAAAAAGATTTTCACTGCTAAATACTGCTCTGTTAAAGACAGACAATAATCCTCATTCTCTGTAGGTGACAAAAAACATGAGTGGAAAAGGAGAAAAGTCGAGGAAAAGAGTAGAAGCAGCAGTAAAGTATTTTTATGCAATAAAAAATTAACCATCTAAACCATGGTCCCCATTATCACAATATAAGCTGACCTAGCTAACCCAGGTTATGAAATTATTAACAAGTTTCTTGGACAACCAGAGAATGAAAACTCTCAGTGTATGTATAAAGACAGGTTTCCTCCAACCTGGAGGCAGAGGAGTGGACTGTTGCAGGGGCAGACGGTTCATTCTCAGGGTCTTTCCTTGGCTTCTCTTCTGGCTGGGCAGCAGGGGAGGGGTGGTCTGCAGGGCCCGAGGTAAGAGCTGTCTTATCAACTTTCGGAACTGGGGCAGAGGCTAGAGTGGCATCTGAGGCCGAAGCAGTGTTTAAGTCCGGGGCTACTGCTGCTTCAGCAGAAGCAGGCGTGGTGTTTTCTGCTGCTGGGGGCAGAGATTCAGACGGAGGCACTGACTGCGGGGCAGGTGTAGGTGCAGATGCTGTGTGTGTGGGTGTGGAGGGCACTAGTGTTGGGCCAGAGGCTGGTGCTGGGTCTGAGGCTGAGGCTGAGGCTGGTGCTGGAGTTGCAGTTGGCTGGGGAGTTGGCTGAGGGGCTGCTTGTGGAGGAGGGGCAGGTTTAGGCTGAAAAGACATTTGAAAATGAATCATTAGTAGTGTGGATATGATGACCAAACAGGTAGCAGAACTGCATCATTCATTTCACTAAACCTACACCAGGCTGGTAAGGGTGCTGTATGTGAAATCTGCATTGTCTGCATTTGCGATCTACAAACAAAAATGTTTTTATTTACTAATTATTTTCAATTATCTTTTCTACTTTTTTGTAGCTGTCATTAACTGACCACCATAGAAACTCTATACTTCCTGTACGTGTTTCAAATTAAAAGCCTACCAGGGAGGGATTCTCTTTGAGCTACTGGAATGCTTTCAATGTAAAACATCTAAATAAAGGAAGTGCTGAGTACCATTTACAAAAGTCAAATTGCCTCTGAGCGGCTGTTGCTCAGAGGCAGAGCGGGTC
>NW_023339674.1:27355537-27360708 GCF_004916995.1 Morone saxatilis
CAGCTCTACCAGGTGAGCTACAGGGTGCCCCTGTATAAAAAAATAATATTTCAGTTCAGAGTGACACTAACCTTGGTAACCATGACCACCACAAAGTTCTTCTCGTCAATTTTGTATTCTTTCAGCCGGGTGTCATCATTTAAGATTTTGCCTGTGACATTCGAACAGAAACAGTAAATGAGAACAAATATGACAATATGACACACACTCTTAAGTTTAGGTGCCAAACCTTGGACTAATCATATCCTCCTACTCTAGAATTCTTCCTGTGGCTTCAGTCAGTATGTTCCATGTGGTTTTAAGTAAGCAATTAAGCCTGTGGTGTCCTAAGATAAGAAAATATTCGAAGAGGTGGGGGCCACAGAGTGAAGCGGAGTATTCTTATCTATTCTTTTCTAAATGTGGAACACCTCGGAAAGCAATTTAGTTCTTAGCCGCTCACTAAAGGAATAAACAGCTTCAAAACTGTTTAAATAAACATCCATTATAAACTGCGGTTGGTTTAGCCATTTTAACCCATAGTTAGTTTCACAGCCAAGTTACCTGGGGCATATATATCTTAAGCAATTATTTTGAAAGGTGAGTAAGCAGTTGACTGAAACAATGCCAGTTGAGCTGTCCCTATAAACACCTGGCAATTAAACCCACCAAGAGGCCTTGGTATATTACGACATTTCACTGCAACTCTGTCACTCATCCTCTGGCTCACCTGCATAAATGAGTTTCTGTCCGGCAGCAGGAAATGCATCTTTTCCTCTGTCTTCCTCTATTTTCTCCTTCAGGGCTTGCACCTGACAACGACAGATGAAACACTGATATTACTGGGAGAGCTACTGAAACAACTCCAAATGTCACACTGCATCACTGATAATTGCAGAGGGTCAGCAGAAGGCTTGATAGTAGTTGCGGGAAATTTCATACCATCATGTCTCCCTGTTCAAAGGTTGATGTTCTCCAGAGAATACGTGTTCTGACCAAAACCTGTATTAAGCCAGGGTTACCGGGGTTTCTGTCTAGACTGTCTAATCAATAATATAAGAAGATGGCTACAGCTGTTGGCAACAAGCTTCTGTTAATAGAAGCTTAATGTCGCTCCACCCATTCATGACTGGTTATCAGCTCTGTTGACTTGTCATTTACATTAATATAAGCTCTCTATTGTGTGCTAGGCACAGCTTATTGCAATATAAAAGTACATTCTACAGATGCCCATTTTGTAAAGATGTATACTCCAGTGAGGTGCAAATGTTGTCACTAACCATACTCTAACTTAACTGATATCTGGCATCAAATATTCAGCACACTATGGACCTTTTTTGCATGGACCTTAAACCTGAATCCCTCACAGCTCTATTTGGAGCCACTTGTGACTACGGCTGTGTATTGGCAAGAATCTGGCAATATGATAAGTATCACGATAAGTAATATAGTAGTAGTAGTAGTATAAAGAACACACTACCATATGCATAAAATCATTTTTATGTAACCAGAACAGTGGGATCTGCAATTGTATGTACGGTATCCCCGTAACATCCAACATCATACCCCTCAGTTAACGTTAACAACACTGCAGTCTAACGGTTGTGGTTTAAACACAAATATTAATAGTGTTTTTGAGAATCCATACAATATCACAGAACAAAATATCATCATATGATATTTTTCAATATTTTCTTACATCCCTACTTGTGAACCATTTTCCACTGATAAAATGGCGTGTTCTGGCCTTTTTTAACTCTATTAGTTAGACGTCTCATTTTATTGAGGTTGAAGCACACTCTTCCCCCCCCCTCACACAATAGCTGGCGATCCTGTACCACATCAAACTGGAAAAGATTAGATTTTCAAATAGTGTCTGATGAATATTTATTTTATTTTATTTATTTATAATATTTCCCTTTTTACTTAATGTTATTCCAGGGTCGGTGCGAGCAACATGGGAATGTGGGTGGGAGGGGATAGCTGTGGATTCATGAATGTGGGGTTTGGTTGGAGTTGATAGAAAAAAAAGGTGGGTTTGTGTTCTTGTTCTGGTTCATTTGTTCTGTCTGTCAAATCAGAGTCCATTCTGAAATTCTAGATGATGTCACCATTTACTGTCCACAGTACTGGTGTGAAATCAATAAAAATATTTGGGAAGAAGAATATAAGCTCTCTGGGGAATTATAATGACTAGTGCTCTCAATATGATATGTATCACGATACAGAGGTTACTATTCAATATATGATGATATATTGCTATACTGTAAGCAAGGTGTATTGCGTTTATTTTGAAATCTAATTTTACGAATACTGTCAAAGTATAAAAACCCACCACCATATACATAAAATCAGAGTAAAAAAGTTTACTTTTTAGGCAACCAAAACAGTGGGATCTACAATTGTATTTATCACAGTCCCTGAAACATCCAGTATCATCGCCTTCAGTTTACAACACTGTTATCTTGCTGTTGGGGGTTTAAACACTAAAATAAATACAGTCTTTTTTGAGAAACAAAATATTGCGATACTCAAGTGTATCCATATTTTCTTACACCCCACATAATGGCGTATGAGTGTCTAATGAGTGGTTTGTCTGAACATGATTTTTTTCAGTGTACATTTGACATTAATTGTAAGAATGCTCGATAATTATTAGGACATATAAATTATTGGCCAATAATTGGAAATATATATCATTATAGCTATAGTTTTTTAAGGAACTTTACTAAGAGTCAGGTAAGAACACTTATGTCTTAGCCTTTCTTTCCCTCAGGTGTGTAAAAACTAAAAGGTTATGAACTTATTTTCAAAATACATAAATGTGAAATTATTGGTTATATTATTAGTATGGCCATGAGAAGCAGGTCATTGCATCGGCTGGAAAAAAATCCATATTGTGCATTCCTAATTGACTGTCTGACGCATTTAGACTGAGCTTTTATCACCTTATGTGCATTTATTTCTCTACATTGTTTTTTCTTTGCTGTTTGTATTTGAATATCGATCGTTGTGTTTACTGTTCTGTTTAACTGTGTGCGCTCGTGTTTTAAATTTGGCTATATCAGCTAAGATTCAACTTTCTTTTATTCTGAGAAAGTACCAGGACAACAAAATACAGTTTAGTATCTAACCAAATAGTAAGAACAAAATAAACAATAGACAAAAGGAGCAGTGACACAAAGAAGGGATGTGATTGTGATATATACGTCATAAAAGATATAAAAAATACAGTCATTAAAAGATCTCATTCAACAAAAAATGTTATCCTAACTTACAGCAGCTTAATGCTAAGTACTGTGGTGTATAGTGCTAATGATAACACACAGGAAACATAATTAGTTCAACACACCTAATATAAGATACTGCGTGTTACTATGACAAGAAAACTCCAAAAGGCTATATTCTTTTCTCTAACAAAGATTTACTTATCAGTCTTTCCACTACTACATTAACAAATGGGAGGTTTCAAATATTGCATCGTCATTCATGGTAAGACACTAAAACAAATCAAACACTGTCAAGCTAAAAGAATGTACAAACAATATTCCGGTCGGTCTCAAAATAAACTGCCTCCCGTCCACTCTTTTTCGATTAATATCCTGATGAAGAAGCAAAGTCAGCCACTTGAAAAATCGTCTACTGTGTTATTTAGCAAATACAAACACATTTTGGTTACAATATTCTTTACACAGGTCATGTTTGAAATACGTGTGGAGCTTTTATCTTGAAGGTAAACATGCTCAGTTCCGGTCTTACACGCGCTACCTCTAGCTACATTACCTCACGTGAACTCAGTTACTGTAAGATCCTGCAGAATTGCTAACTTGTCTGGCCGCATAGTTGTCACACTAACCTTACATTACTTTTTCAAATAAGCAGAATAAGTAGCCCGTTTCCTTCGTTGAGTTAAACAGCTGTTATCGCGGCCATGTCTAAACATTAGCTAACATTCCTGTATGCTACAGTCTATTTGCCAGCCCTCCCGGCCTGACCGTGTTTACTTCAGCCCCGTTAACTTCTACTCACCGTCAATTCTGGGTCTATTTCTATTTTGAACGTTTGTTGTTGGAGGGTCTTCAGCGTTATCGTCAGCATCTTTCGACGCGGAGTCAGAGACGGTTTGGCTAAAAAAAAAAAACGGTGTATTCACGGCAATGTCTTGACTGTAGTCGCTCTTTTTTTAACACAGTATCTATTTATCTGGATCTAAATGTATGTGTGACTCAGCTGTCTCGGTGCCGCGGAGCAGGCTGGGCATGGGCGCCATCTACTGCCGGAGGAAAGGTACAGCACGCTGCCGTCTTCACGTGCTGTCGGAAATATCCCAACTATAAAACAGTGTCATCTTCTCTTAATATCGTTCATTTGACTCCGTAATGGCCCCAAGAATGCCTTCATACGACTACAGATATGGCCAGTCTCTTAAAAAATAAGAAATCCTGCACCTTTATTGGATATTTTTATTTCTTCAAGCATTTAAAAATGTACAAAAAAACATCTGTAAAAATATTCAGCCTATGATGAGGGGGGTCACTTTTGAAAGCGTGTGTCCGTTACAGGTCCCCTCTTGGACATGTATTAACAAGCATGCAACAAGGATAAAAAAGGAAATCTGCATCGGTTTAATGGTAGTCGTTACAGCATGATCAATACACATTTTTTCCCCAAAACACAAAAGCCAGTCTGAAAAAATCAATAGTTAATAATATTAAAGTTTAAAATATATTTTGATATAGGATTTTATAAGACCCCGTGGACATTAAAGCCCGACAGATATGTAATTTTTGAGACTGATACCGATTTTAGAGGGAAACATTCCCAGATAACCAATAGGTTATGTTATGTTACGATATAGTGAATGTTTGAGCTGGAATGAAAATAAACCTTTTCAATGTGAATTGTGCACTGATATGACTGTTAAGAAACTCAGAAGGCTGCTTTCTTAAACTTTATTAAAGAATATTTTAATTAAAGCTTCAGTAGGTAGTTTTTATTAAAAAAAATTGTCATATTCACTTAATTTTACACTATTACTTTCACAAAAAAAACACCAATCAGAGATATAGTTGATTGTTGAGTTTTTTTCCCAGGCTCACAAATATTGATGCTGGGACTTAAACTCTACTATCAACTTCAAAGCCATCAGCTCAAAGCATATTTCCATTTTTCTTGGCTCCGATTGGTTGTTT
>NW_023339674.1:27360773-27363027 GCF_004916995.1 Morone saxatilis
CTCATGTTCTACTGTCAGAATATAGATATAGTTTCAAAAAATATGACAAAAAGTTATTTTTCTTGCAGCTTTAATTATTGTTGTTCTATAATTGAACATATACATTGCCAACCAATTCTAGTTGACATTGCTAAGAGCTGCTTCTTCTCCCTTACTCTGTGCTGCTGCCACTGTATTGTAAATCAGAGCAACTCTGTTGGATAAACTTTGCAGTAACATCAGTAAATTACCACAAGCAGTTTTCTGCATTAAATACCGGAGAAAAAAAAAACACTTTTCATTTCTGCACATAACACATACACTGATGCGATAGGCCAATATTGGCCAATAAAATCGACCAACGAATCGATCATGCAGGCTAAAGTGGACATTCTGTGTTAGTACAGATACAGAAAATGATACTGATAACACCCACATATTATGTGTTTGTTTTCACCCGATAAATATCTCCTTCACACCACACTGAAATAAGACGTTTACACATCCACAACTTGCACTACCAGTGAAAACAGACGTCAGCTTGTTGAGAGAAGCTTTAATTTATTGACTGAAACTCAAAAACAGTGTGCGCCCACGGGTCAGTCACTCACTCAGAACAATGAGAAAATAAGGATTGTAAAAATCACAGTTCGTCAAATGCAGTCTCACTCTCTTTTACACACACACAACACACAAACGAAGAGTTGCACAAAGGTCCAAAATCAGAGCTTTGGGAACTGAATGAATGTAATGATTGAATAAATTATGGGCAATTTAAAACAAAAACTGTTCCACATCACACAGGAGAAACAAAAGTGCATGAACGAGAACATCACAGACCCTCTATTAACTGGACATCCCAAAAAAACGCAGTAATAAAAATGGATTGGCTCTGTGGGTAACTGCAGGATGCACACACCGCATCCAGTAAATCACATTAAATTAGAAAATTCAAAGCATACAGGAGGAGAAAAAAAGTAAACCCTTCTCCCATCTCTAATTTGAAGGCTAAAAAAAATAATAATAAAAGCAACAAGGGAATCAATAAAAAAGAAATCTGACCTGACCCCCACCCTCCACCCCTCCCCCGCCCCTCCACCTGAATAAAAGGCTGCTGTATGAAAGGCCAGAGTCTATAGGGCTTTCCTTGATCTTCTGTTGTTAGTTTGAACCTGCAGAGTCAACCGGGTCCCTTCCTCTACAACTCATCCTTCTGTTTGACATCCTCCTCTTCTGTCCCTGCATCGTCCTCCGTCTCTTTGTCGCCCTCTTCCTCTTCCTCCTCCTCCTCGTCTTCCTCCTCTTCATCCTCCTCCTCCTCGTCTTCACCTTCAGTGTCCTTCTTCTTGCTCTTCTCCTCCTCCTCCCTCAACTTCCTCTCCATGTCCTCCTGCTCATCCTTCATCTTCTTCTCTGGTTCCTTTTGAGCAAACAAAACACATGTTTTATTGTTTTAAACTGGAGTAACAATACTGCCTACGGTTTGATGGATATTTGATGTTATGACACATTAATTTATGTCACATTGTAGAATGCTGCTGATATGCTACAACTCAAGTAAATATTTTCTTCATGCACAACATCATGTATTACCACTCAAAAATACCATTTTGTCCGCTGCAAGTGTGAACATGCCTTCTTTAGTAGCCTGACCAATACAGGATTTCTGAGACTGATACCGATTTTAGAGTGAAAAATTTGCCAATTAAAGATTTGGTGGACTAAAACGTGAATTTGTGAGACTTTTTCTATGTGGATTTTGCTCCAATATGACTCTGCAAAGGTACTCAGAAAGATGCTTTCTTCAACAAATAATATAATTCAAGAATATTTAAATTAAATATTCTTTAACATGTTAATAATTGAATATATACATTGTCAACCAATTCTAGTTGACACTGCTGATATCTGCTTCTTCTCTCTTACTCTGTGCTGTTTTCCACAGTATTGTAAATCACAGCACATTCTGCTGGATAAAGTTTGCAGTAACATAAATACATTACCACAAGCAATTTTCATACTGGAAAAAACATATTTTTTTAAATCAGCACATGAAATGATGATATATATAATTTATCAGGGGAAAAAAAGTTTTCATATCATATTGTATAACCGATACTGATACGACACAATGACTGTGATAGGTCAATATTGGCAAATAATATTGTTTATTAATAGTCATATCTGATCAGCACTGCTTAGTTTGACAGTTTGATCTGAGTTTGGTGCGTTGAGCTGGACGGACTCACTGAGAATTACTTGTCAATCACAAGGT
>NW_023339674.1:27363127-27366539 GCF_004916995.1 Morone saxatilis
GGACCATCATTTACTAAATAAACATCATGCTGTATGGAAGAAGACTGAAACTAGAGATTGAGACTAAACTCTTAACTCATCAGGAAACTGTTTACTGAGCTCATAAATAAAGTGGAAGAAGTAGGCTCACTTCCTCATAAGGCTAAGTACAATCATACTTATTTTTTGCAGCTAATGGAGCTGCCCCCTGTTGGCCATTAGAAAGACATTGGTGACACTTCACAGACCCAGAAGTTCTGTCCACTTATTACATATTATTGTCAGTGTATGTGTGACACTTGCTCCGCTGCCTGTGTGACCCCATGCCAAGCACATGGCAGTGTGATGGATGAATACTAGAGTCACTTGTCATGATGACTTGCCATTAAGAGACAATTGATGATAATGACAGCAGCATTTTCACAGGTTAGCAAATATAATATTTCTGCTAGAGAATTGTGCATGTTTGAAACTGAGTTTGTAACATACCAACTCAAAATGTATTTTGCCGTTAGTACTGTGAGTGTTGTTCAGTGTTAAATTAATGTGGTTGGGTTAGGTTTTATTTTTTATCTTTTTTTTATTTTAAATTTGTTGTGTAAATTAATTAATTAATTATAAGTGTTTTCTATTTATATTAATATATTCAACTGTTAAAATATTGTTCACTCTCAAGTTCAAATTTGTCTTAGCAATTAAAAAGCTAATCTTTAATGTCGCTGACTAAAAACCCAAACGATGCCTGACCCTAGTGCTACTGTGAATCAAACCCTGTGTCAATTAACATTTAATATAAAATAATAATAATAAAATATATAATTAATATAAATACTGTTTTATTCAGTCTAGAATACAAAGTATAGTGTATAAGTTCTACATATAGTATTCAAGTACAGTCCTACCTTAGTAGCTCCCCAGGTTTCCTTCCCAAACTCCTCTGCTTCTTTGACATCATCGCTGATCAGTAAATTGTCAAAGATGGTTCCAGACTTAACCTGAACAAAGACAGCAAACACATTAACATTACTCATTTACTCAAATATGAATTATTCTTCTTCTTCTTCTTCTTATCTTATTCAACTTGACTTCATCATTCTAGCACACAGCATGAAACAGTAATTACAGCATTCAGTGGGTGAGTAGTAATCATTACCTGCCACAGATCCAGGCCCAGCACTCCAATGTTATCAAACTTGTACATGGTGGCATCAGGAGTGTATTCTGGGTTGTCGATCTCAGGGTGGACCCAGGATCCCTTGTAGTCAGGGTTGTCAATCTGCTTGGGTTTCCACTCACCCTGAAGACAACACGAAAGGGGTTAGGACTAATGATGGTACTGGTTATTAGACAAGTTCCATGATAGAAGAAATGCCATCAGAATATCACCCCCCTACTCTTAACACTAACACCAGTAAAAGCATTTCCAATGGTGATCAATCAAGCTCCAGCTTGTGTCCTCATCTATAAAAGCCTTACCTTATACTCTGGGTTGGAAATCATAGCAGGTTCCCACTCTCCGTCCATGTCCTCATCCCAGTCGTCAGGCTTCTTTGCATCAGGGTCAGGGATGGTCTCTGGCTTGTCCCACTCCTGGAAGTCCACATGAAAGGGAAAGCAGAGTGCTGTTTGCGTTCCACATATTGACGTGTTTCAGCTATGGAGGGACTAGCCACGGTAGCCAATAGTGCTGAATGTGTATTACATCCACTCGCCACGCAGCTATTGCGATCCTATTAGCTGACTCTGCCGGACCGGAATACAGCATGCGATGCCGACGGAGGACAGTTTGACGACATGGAATACGGTACTTGTCGGGTTTGGCTCCTCTTACCCTGGGGTTGAGTCAGCTAATGTTAGCTGCATGAACTAAGTAGCTAACTGCCGCTAACATTAGCATTAGCGTTAGCTGCAGTTAGCAACTGCCACTGATGGCAACCACTTTTTCAAAATGGTACTCAAAATGTCCATCAGTAGCGCAGTAAGAAAGCTTCAAGACTTTCACATATTGTATGCCCAAACCAAACCAGGATATGTGAAGATGAACCGATGTCCTACCTCAGGCTTGGTGTCGCTGGGATCGTCAATCTTGGCTCTGTCGTCCCAGTTGTTGGGCTTCTTGGCCTCAGGGTCCTTGATCTTCTTCGCAGGCAGCATGTCCCAGTCATCCTCTAGGGAGCCAGACTCCACCTTCTCACTGTCGATCCTCACCTCGTATGTCTGGTCTGGATTCAGGATCAGCGTGTACAGGTGGGTCAGCTCGTCATCCTGAAGAGAGGAGATCAGAGGTGCTTTAGAGTGAGCAAGAAGATTTAAATTCATCTTCACAAAGAAGAAAAATCTAAATGCTTCAACCATGCTTCACGCAGTAGCTACCTTGCATTTGATGTCTTTCTTGATGAGGTGGTTCTGTCCCTTGTAGTTGAAGATCACATGAACCTTCTTTGTGCTGTAGCCACAGATGTCAGGCCCTGGAGACACAGGTCATATAAACATATTTAACACTAGAGGAATCACATTAATGGCTACATTTGAACCAGCTGAATGGAAAAATTACTTGTCAGGAAAAAGCATCAAGCATCCTTCCAGGTCCTTGTGATCTGTGGCCAGGCCTCAGTGCTGCTGCAAAAACAAACATGACTCACCAAACATGATGTAATACTGTGAGTCTCCATGCATATTGCTTTGGTCGAGGTCAGAGGGGAAGATCTTGACGTAGCCACCTCCGCAGTCAATCTTCTGCTCGTGCTTGATGGTAAACTGGATGACCAGGGGCTTTCCCTCGTTGCTGAAGGGCTCGAAGCGGGCAGACAGGGCGTAAAAGCGGGCGTCCTGGCTGGTCTGGAGACCTGGTAAATATGCAGAGGAAAGAAAAGAAAAGGTGGGTTCGTGTCTTGAAAAGGGACCTTATAAATACATTTAATTTCTGTTTAATGTTTAATATTTTTAAATCAATTTGTGTTTAATGAACAAATTAGCAAATTAGAGTAAACCTGTATTCCAGGACAGAAAATGCATCAAGAGTTGGGGGTTAGGAGCCAGTGGCTAGTTTCTGCCCAAGGGCCCCCTAGCAGGTTATTCCAGCCCTGGATAGAACCTCAGCAGTCTTTGTAGTGGCTTTACTGAGAACAGGTCTTTTACAAACCTGTTTTACCTACATTTGCATGATAAGACGCCATGTGCATTCAGACATATCTATTTGTATCAATAAAAGACTCACCTTTATCAGCCTCAGCATCCCCGTAGAACTTCCCAGCACTCAGCTTCCACTCGCCATAGTCTGACTTGTGCTTGGAGTGGACCCACCGGCTCTTCCATCCGTCTGAAACACAACCATGCAACTGGTTACTGCCTGTCTGCTTTCTCCTGTTAGTTAATGCAATATTACCACACCACATTACAAATCTATTACCCTATTGGAGTTGGCTTTTAATCT
>NW_023339674.1:27366582-27370302 GCF_004916995.1 Morone saxatilis
GCATTCTATTCTATTCTATTACACTGTGTGTTCCACACACAAACTTAAAATTGCTGTACTGCATTTTAGAGCTGCAGGAACTATTACATTATTCTACTTTTTATATTGGAAAAACAGAAAACGCAGAACATTTTACCTGAAATAATTGTGTGCGCTTGTAGATAAGGGTAGATCAGATGAAATTCAACTTTGTCGCTATAGCGGTGATTAGTCTATCAATCAATTAGCTGTCAACTATTAAATTAATTGCAAACTATTTTGATGTGTTTGATTTCTAAATAAATGTCAAAATTCTCAGATTTTGGCTTCTCAAATGTGAATATTTTCTGCTTTCTTTAGTCTCTAGGACAGTAAACTGAATATCTTTGGGTTGTGGACAAAACATTTGAGGACAGTGACATTTTATGGATTAAACTAATCGGTTCATCGAGAAAATGTATATGAAACAATAAAAGATAATCACTGTTAGTTGCAGTCCTACTGCATTTGCAGAGGGGTTTTTGGTGGGGAGGGGTCTCATTTACAACTGCTATTACTGTTTTTAATGAAGATTTTAATACTTATTTAATACTTTTTTAACATAGTCTTTTCGAAGTTGCGCTTTTATTCGAACTTGTTAGAGGACAGTGTGTATGTGGCTCTAAATGCGTCTCAGCTCAATATCAAAAGTGAAAGAATATTCCGACTCACACGATGTCAACTTATGAATCATTTGCTACAGCCCCTACCGTCCCTACAGCTCGACTAAATCCACACAACCTCCATTATTCTAACATTCACTGCTATTACACTACTTTAGCTGTTTTTTTAAGCTAACATGATCTCTTATTTGACTAACAGACGAACAGTGGCCTGGCTTGTCATGACGGCTTAAATGAAAGCAGGGAGAGAAAGATTTAGTTTAAGAGGGCAGATATTGAAGAGAAACTATCGAAGGACCCTGTTGAAGGCGGCCACTCTGACAGCACAGTCATTCAAACACAGGACAAGCAGAGGTGGAAGTGACTATACTGCACCTTCATCCAGAAACTGCTCCTTGAAGTAGACGGTGGCATCGATAGTGACAGCTATCGTCGCAAAAACAGCGAGAATGGCCACTGGAAGCTTCATGTCGGCGGCTTGTGTCCGGCAGCAGCAGATAAAGAGGAGAGCTTTGTGGAGAAAGCAGCTAATAAAGGCTGGAGGAAATGTAACCTGAGAATTTCAACAGCGACGAGTCGTGCACAGATGGCCGCAGCCCATTGGACGAGCACGCCGCCAATGAAATGAGACCACGAGTTACTTTTCGCAAAGGCTCGGGTTGTTTCGGGGAATATCGGAGAAGGGCGGAGGGAAACGCGGCTCCGCTCGCCTGCTGTGTTCAAGGATTGTGGGAAATATGTGTGATTTGATTCCTAACTGAAAATAGCAACATAAAATTTCACACATTAAAAGTCTTTTGCCTCGACTGTGTGCTGGCAGCCTCAACACTGATCAACAAAGCTGATCTCGGTTTTAAGATGGGGACCTAAATATTACCCAAACAAAGATGTCACCTTTGTGAAGGTGTCACTTGGTAATTGTGATGGCATTTCTCATCATTTTCCAAAAAAGTTCAATCGATTAATGGAGAAAATAGTATGATAAAATATGAACACAATATAATATGAAATGAGATGAGATAAGATAAGATAGGATAATCAGGGCGGATCTAGAAGGATTACATATGGTGTCAGCTGCTGCTCCTAAAATTGCGTGTTAAAAACGGAAATTAACACATATAATTTAATGATTTGTTAGGCCACATTTGCTGTGAAGTGATATGCTTAAAGATCCAGTGTGTAGCCTTTAGTGGCATCTAATAGTGTAGTTGCATTGCTTACTTAACCCTCCCCCTCCAAGTGCGAAGATGAAACTACAGTGGCCACGAAAACACGAAAAACCATCATCCAAGTCTCACATTCCTGCACAGTAAAGCATCACTGTGATCCACCAGACCCTTCAACAATGGCTGCCAGTCTACTACCAATACAATCTACAATCAGGGAACAAATCTTATAGAATATCTTAATCCTACACTTAGACTTGTATGTCAGCTGTCCATTGCAACAATATATTTTTGCTTGTTCAGAAAGTAAGGATACACAGAAATCTCTTGGAATGTATATTTGTCTGGTAGTCCAAACAATGTAGGGCCCTTGTTCAGTTTAATATCAAGAAATCAGTAAAAATCTCACCCACAGAGATGTGTTTTATGTGATTATTTAGAGGCTGTAGGTTCCTGTTTGTCTCTGTACTATCTGTGAGTACTATAGTACAATCCAAAGAGTCAAAGATCAGATGGACTGTGATTAAATTAAGAAAAATTGTAGTCCAAAATATACTTTTGCTTATAAAACAGCTGTTTAGAGTAAACAGTGAGTTACATCTGGATACAATAATCCTCTCCATATAAGAGAGGGGTGTTGATCATATTTACAAGGTAAAACAGTGAACTTTGTTTTGAGATAAAATAACACTGAACCTCAATGAAGTTTGTCCAAATAGTAGTACCAACAGCGGCCACAGAGAGGCCCCAGAGTCTGTGTCACAGCTCAGAGGAACTGAAACTGATCCCTGGATGGAAAGTGAAACTCTCCATGAATAACTGAATACCTTACACTCACAATTTAAATTTTGTTTTGTTGATATGTGATGTGAATTTTCCAAGTTAGGTCTGCATTGTGAAATGATAGAATATCATATTTAGACATACTGTACTGTACTGACTTCTGTTACTGGTCCCCTGTACAATACACTTTATCATTGTACACTCTACATATAGCATGTGTCTGTTATTAACAATCTATCTATATATCTAAAATTTAATTTCTGGTATTATCACTTGCTTATTGTTCACACTAGACATTAAAGCTGAAGACAGGTTTAAGGTGACTGACCAATGTTTTTTAAACATGAATTTGTATAGGTTAATATTTGCACTTTAGACCATTTGTTATAGTTTAAATAGTACATCACTTGTTTTTATTCACATTTTCAATTCAATTTTAATTGTATAGCGGGCCAAGTTCAAACAGAAGTTATCTCAGACACTTGTCAAATAGGAGCAGCGTCCTAGACCGAACGTCCTGTTAACATTTTACAGGAGGACCAAACCAGTACCACCGATGGAGCAAGCACACTTCGGCCAACAAGGGCCAAGGAAAAACTGCCTTTTAACAGGCAGAGAACCTATGACAAGAACCCCCTTTGGGGCTTTTTTTTCGTAGGTGGGGTGTTCGTCTGTCTCAACCAGGTTTGGCGGGTGAGGAGAGGAGAAAGAGGCAGAGAGAGAGACAGACAAGAGACAGGAGAGAGAGACAGACAAGGACAGACAGACAGGTGCACAGCAAGCAAACAGTATTTGGTTGGTCACATGGGCAACCAGCAGGACCATGACGAGGGGAGGCTTCCGACCAGCGATCGATAAGAACCTGGAGACGGAGACAAGAGGGCCACGCAAGAATCCGGGGGAAGAAGTGGAGTTTAGAGTAAGCATGCATAATTTGGGACATGAATGGGAGTGGCAGAAAGAGGAGAGAGACGAAGAGAGGAGGCTCAGAGCACCATGGGAAAACGCCGGCCGCCTCCCCGGATAGTTCTGGCGCCATAGCAGCATAACTAAAAAGGTATGGTTCATCCATCACCTGGATCCGAGGCGCCTTAACCTTTTAAGTTGAAGCCTGTTGATCAAAGAGAAAT
>NW_023339674.1:27370402-27376917 GCF_004916995.1 Morone saxatilis
TTATGAACCTGAAAGGGGGCATAACATGACTCCTTTAAAGACACACCTAGGACCCTGAGAAACTGGGACTGATGTTTGTCATTATTTTCTGACAAGCGCACAGCACAGTCATGTTAAATACCTGGCCTCTTTATGTCCCCGGGCAGGAGACAACACTGTATGTGACAGATACGACAGCAGCAATATGAATATTTCAACCACGTGCTGCTGGCACAACACATAAGCTCAGTGCCTCACCCTACTGCTGGGATCAAGTGTCAATCTGGCTGACAGACATGTAGATGGGTGCAGTGTGGAGCCGCCATGTGTGGACTGATGTATGTTAACATTTTTCAGGATGGTTTCAAGTTCAGCACTCATCATGATTTAATTACAAACAGTGCAATTGTTTTAAAAACTAGCACATAGGCAAAATATTCGTACTGCCTTGTTCAACAATCATGCTGGGGGAAAAAATCACAGAAGTGTACATGATTTCTCCGCTCATAGTAGCTCAACAGAAATTGCAAAGCCACCAGAACACATGCTGAGATTGGACGGCAGATGCAATCAGACATACGTTAACCTACACAATCTATTTATATTCATGTAAGTTCAACTCAAGTGCAAACTAACTAAAGTAGCTGGAAAATGACATTATTGACTGAGAACCAGAAAAAAAGTTTGCCAGTTTGAGTAAAAGAGAGCATAAAACTATTTATTTTCACAGCAAGTTCAAATTTTTGCAAACTAAAGATGCAAGTAAGTGTACTGGAATAAGAGTTGTGAGGTTTCTTGTATGATTTTGCTGTTAGAACATATATATTTTCACTATTATACAACCTAAATTCATCATGATGAGTCTTGGTATGCAACAAACTTTTCTACATACCTTAAATATTTACAAAAGAAGCCAAAGTTCTCCAAATTAAATGTTGTCTCCCTGACGCCTAGAAATGATTACATTAATATAAAACTATTGGGTGGATGGGAAACTGAACAAGAGTGCACTACAGACAGAAAGGTGGCTGCATCAGAGCCAAAGTAGCACATTTTAAAATAATTTTATATGATTGGTCATTTAAAAAATAACGATCCAGATAATCGGAAAAATGCTGAATATCAGATCCAATAATTGGTCTGACCTTAATTTTTAAGACTCTTAGATCAATTATTTATTTTGTCTATTAATCTCACAAAATAGTGAACAAGTCCCACGGTCAGCTTACAGTGATGTAAAGCAGAGAAAAGCAGCACACTGGTGAATTGATAAATCAATACATGACTTTAACCAATAACCCACTACCAAAATTGTTGCTTTCTAACCACTGACTGGCTGATACACTCAACAATCTTTTCAGCACTTTTTATTAGGTTAAGTCCTTAACCTTGACCTCTAACCTCAGCCACCCAGCCATCACGGGTCAATACATCAATGTAAATACACACAATCACTCAGCCTTAACCCAGAGCATGGTCATAGACTGACTGAGCTCACAATGCTGCTCCTTCTCTGGAGTGCAACCAGTATACTGTAACCTCGTGGAAGCAGCAGACTCTGCTGTTATGCTTTCCTCCTTGATTGTGCAAAATACATAAATTGTCTAAATTTTGCCATCAAAATCGCTGCTTATCCAAGTTGTCACTATATCGCGACCCACGTCTACAACAACGACCAAATGCTGTGTCATCATGCAGCCTGTGATCTGTGTGATGGGACTCATGCAGGGATTTATATAAGGCTTCACAGGCCACAGGGCAGACCTGCAGCAGTGATTTACATGAGGCCAAATGACCCCTGCAACACAAATTTAACAGCCATTAATTATTAACTCGGCCCTATGAGCTTGCTTGCTGCTGTTAGAGAAACTGCCATTGTCTGTATCCAAGATGCGGCCCACGCCCTCACTTTAAAAGCAATAAACTTAATAAAAAATTTACATTTCTTCCATCTGCTCTGTGCACATACAGAACACGCAGTTGGGCAGGCTACATATACTTTCATTAGTGACGTTCCCGCCACTGTAATGCCCAATTCAATTCAATTCAAATTCTGGCTGGTTTAATTGTTTCCTGGAGCGTTGGTTGGCATCATTAACATTGAATTAGGGCTGCAACTAAGGATCATTCTAAGTATGGATTATTCTGTTGATCATTTTCTCCAGTGCTATATTGTGATTATTTTGAAAGATATTGTGATTGCAATATGACTCACTATTAGTGGGAATAATCATTTTAGCATCACATATTTAATTTTCACTGAAATAACTTTTTGGGGTCTGTATCAAACACACAGAACAAGATTTTAGGGTCAGGACATGCTGCACTACAGTACTTTATTATAATGCTGTTTGTCACATTTTACCTTTATCAAACAAATTGCAGCTTCTGCCATTTGAATATTGAATTTGGCCCTAATGCGACTTCAGTAAAGCCCTAATTCTCTCTAATGTTTGGTGCATAAAATGTCCAAAAATTGTGAAAAATGTTGATGAGTGTTTCCCAAAAGTCTAAGGTGACATCCTCCAGTATTTTGTTTTGTCCACAACCGAAGGATATTCAGTTTACTGCCATAAAGAAACCAGAAAATATTCACACCTCAGAAGATTAAATAAGATTGTCTAGACATTGTCTTTCTTGAAAGATGACTCAAACAGATGATCAAAAAAGTTGCTAAATGAACTAATCCATTAATCAACTAATCCTTGCAGCTCTACCTCGAAGACGATCCAATAAACAAAGTCACTTTTAATGTAGCAGCAATCGGATTTTTAGTTCACCACCTCTCTTGACTACTGTAACAGTCAGAGCAGCTCTGAAATTGACATCTTACTGAACTAAACTCGCTCAGTGACAGATTCTATTTCCATCAGGAAGCTACTGATTCACACATGGCTGTTAAGTTATGCGTTATGAATTACGTTGATTTGCCAGTAAGCAAGCTCATATGACATAAAGGTGTGTACGAGAATTTGGTGCTGCGTTTTCTCTACAGTCACTCGTTATAGGGCACAGATCGGGTACCCGGGGTATATCTGCATCCTGACAACTACAGGACTAACAGTTATATAAAATGGTGTTAGAAAGGTTAACAGGATGGTGCCACACTTCTCCATTTCCACTGCCTCCTCTCATGGGAGGCGCCTCCATCCATGATGAGGATCAAGGGATGCTGCGAGGAAGGATTTGGATAACCCGACTAGCCGAGCATCAACCCACGCTGATAACGGGTTCATAGGTGGGTTTCCTGCTAGCATCCAGCTAGGAGAGCAGGTTAGCTGCATTCCAGCAAAGGGACGGCAATTTAGACCGACAGGTGCAACAGCAGCATCATCATCATCATCATCATCATCATCCAGCCGCACACAGCCTCCTCCTACCGCTGCTTCCACCTTCACAAATACGCAGAGAAACATGTCCTAGCCACCAACCGACAACCCAGAGATAGGGCACAGAACAAGCCTCAATTCATAGGTGTGTTTTCCATCATGAAAATTGTTCAATCGTGGGAGCGAATAAGTGGCGGAGCTAGCTAACAGCCGCTCCAGCACGGCGACCGAACGAACCGCTGTTAGCCTCGTCGCTGGGCTGGCTCCCTCCCTCCGCTCCGGGGCGAGCCGTCGAATAAAACAGCGAGCAGGGAAAGAAAACACAGCGTGTGTGCTGCTGGACTCACCTCTCTGCCATTTTCCCCACACTTCTTAAAATCCGTTTAGAATAAATCCCACAGCGTCTCCCATGTTGCCGAAATTGCGGTCGCCGCAGTCAACGAGTCAATCCTTCTGAGCCAGCGTCAAGGTACCACCAATAAGCAACACCACTTCCGCTCGCAGCCTTCACAATAAAAGCTGCTCAAAAACGTAGCACATACTTTGGAATTGACCACAGAAAATAAAAAATAAGATACTGGTTTCATGCATTCATAGTCATATAGATATACAGGATTGACTGAATTAATTATGAAAGACTTAAGGCTCTCAGAAAATAACAAATAAGCACCCTGAAAACACAAATGTTTCTGTTTTTAGTTAAGGTCCTGTGTGTAACATTTAGCACGTTCCTCAGCCACTGTAGTTTGTCCTTCATACTTGGAAGGGGAGGGTGAAGCAAGGGATATATCGCTAGATACCACTAAATCCTAAACACTGGACCTTTAAGTAAGAAAACGCAACCTGTCAAAAATCACAGTGGGACACAGCTACATACATTTAATGAAAAGCATTTTATCCTTTTAGCATCTATTTATAAAAACATAAAATTTCTTGATGCTAGCCTTCTTCATTTGATGTCATCTGTTCACTGAAATCATTTCACAAATATTCAGGGCATTCTCAAAAGCTGCTATGATAAGGTCACCATACTGAGTGTGTTCTATTACCCACATGGTAATGTCGCTGCAAGATGTTCTCTATCCTGATCATTTTTTCTCATAACAGCACCACAGCTATCAGAGGGTCACCACTAAAATATTCTGCTCTTTATTGCCAATTGCCAACAAAAATAAAAATACAATCAGGCCTACCAAAGCCACAAATGTTCACGTTGGCTACTTTATTCTGAAGTTAACCGTCAATAACTTCCGGTATTAATCATGCTTATTTTAGTTAACTTGACGCAAAAGGGAACGGGCACTGCTCGTATCAAGTGGTATTGCACTGATGCATTCAAGTTAAATGAAAAGGACTGCATGTATTAGTGATATTTGTTAGTAACACTGCTCACCACACATTTCAGGCGCTGCATTTGTATCCCTTCGTCAGGGTTTAGGGGATGGCAGCCGGTCCCAGCATGCTTTAGGGCACCCTGAACAAGTCTCCAAATGCATCACAGCACTACCACAGAAACCCAGACACTCCCATTCACAGCCTACCTGAGGACATCCACCCATGAACCCATGAAAGCAAAACAGACAGCTCCATGTGTGAACTCTGACCCTGGAAGGAAATACAAGTAGCTACCATAGGAAATTATAGTTTCATTTAATTTCAAAGAAACCCAATAAAGTTGAAGATCCCTGAAGACATGTATTAAGACAAATAATCTCCATGGAACAATAATGTGTGTCTGATGTGTTTTCCCCACAAAAATAGTATCATTTCTGCATTAAAATTCTTAAAAAGTCATCCACTCCTTCTACCTCATTAAAAATTCCAGAATCGATGAATGTGCAAATGTTATTCATTTCTAAAGTTTTCCTGCTGAAACAAAAACTTCCTTGTCACAGATGAATGTGAAACATCCTTCTAGTGTAAATCTGCACAGGACCCATGTCCAAAAGAACATGTTGCCCCATGTTCAAAAAAACGCAGCAAAAGTGCCCTCTTTGATGCCCCTGTGGTAGATGAAACATGATAAAGGGCTCTCTAGAGTGGCCTTATTAAGCTGTTTCACCATAATTGCAACAAAAATGTATAGTTTATGTTTATATAGTTAATACTGGAGAGAGACACTTCAACATGATTTCAGAGTAATGACAGATAAGTTCAGCTGGGCTCAGAACTTTAACATGTCCAGAGGCAGGTAACATCACTGCAGACCCATCTCACCCTAGACACAACCTGTTCCACCTTCTCGCCTCTGGTAGGCGCTACAGAGCACTGTACACCAAAACAACCAGAGACAGGAACAGTTTTTACCCACAGGCCATCACTATATTATATATTCGCATATACTGTCATGTCCACCTACCTCATGTACATAAAAATACCTGCACAAAAATATTTATCCCAACCTTTGCGCCCTGCACCACTGTACTATTGTCTACAATTGTTACTGTGCTTGTTTATGTTGACATATACATATATATGTTGAGCACAATGTAAAACCACAGTCATATTCCTCGTATGTGTGCATAGCTGGCCAATAACATTCTGTCATTCTGATTCTGAAGTTGAACTGTTAACATATGATTTCATCTAAAATAGCAACAAACACAGGGAATATTGGCAAAGTATCATTTACAAGAAAACAGAAATCCAGCGAATCTTGCAGAATGCCTCTGGATGAACTGATTTAATCTATGTATTCTTCTCATATCAACTCCAGCTCTGACGAACAACTACTCAGTCTGGTTTATATACCAGCTGTGAGTGGCTTTCTGCCCAGCACATAAGGCCTATACATGACACAACCCATAGAGGGCGCACAAATAACAGCATGGGCCTGATGCAAGCATACATGTCACAGAAAAGTGTAACAGTTAAGCATAATGACAATGAATGATCAAATATTTTTCATTGAGCTGCAGAAAGTTATACATACAGTATATAATTGTGTCATCCTCCATATAAAAGAATTATAAAAATACATTCATAGATATAAGATGGATGAAATAAAAGATACAGGATTGCATTTTTAAAATTGAACAATAGTGAAAACAAACTATAAAGAAAAGGAAAATAATTATTTAAATAAAAAGTAAAGATTAAATAAATGCGTAAATACAAAATGAGAAATAAATCTAAGAACAGGAGCATAACTCAGATAAGGCACAATGAACGTTAAGTTGGAGTTCACAGGCCACAGGGCAGACCTGC
>NW_023339674.1:27377017-27380424 GCF_004916995.1 Morone saxatilis
GGTCCGGACCAAATGAGGTATGTGTGAAAACGCCCTTATAGTGTTTGCTATAGGTGAGCTCTTTATCTCGGCTACAGGCAGCCTTGTTATATGTGTTTTAATGTGTAGTATGCTGCAGGGAATGTGTATCATAAGGCAGACTCCTATAACTTCTTAGTCGACGCATTTTTTATTAGTCAGATATTAGTAGAAAAACTAAAATATGGGGAGAGCCCTAATGTATCACAATTTCTTATTATTTGGTAATAAACTGCAACGAACGATTATTTTCATTATTGATCAATCTACCAGTTATTTTCACAATAAGTCGATTAATCGTTTAGTCTATAAAATGTAAATAATGCCAAAATTAAGTTTTTAAATTGCTTCATAAATGACAGCAGCAAATCCACACAATTAAAAAGAATGAACCATCAAATGTTTGACATTTGTGCTCAAAAAATGACTGAAAAGATGAATCTCAAAATAGTTCTATCCCTATTTGTCAAGGCTAAAATAGAGTCCAGAACAATAAGTGCCTCTCATCAAATGTCCAAACTGATCTCATTTAATGTTTCAAGATTCATTTATTTGTCAGTTTACAACACAGAGTTGCATAGTGAAATGTAAGCCGTAGCCCCTTCATGCTACACACACAGAATATGCAAATATTTTGATTTGTAATGGAATAAAATATAATAATATATACAATTACAGTTATATACACATACACTCACCGGCCACTTTATTAGGTACATCTGTTCAACTGCTCGTTAACGCAAGTAGCTAATCAGCCAATCAGATGGCAGCAACTCAATGTATTTAGGCGTGTAGACATGGTCAAGACCTGCTGAAGTTCAAACCAAACTTGAGAATGGGGAAGAAAGGTGATTTAAGTGACTTTGAATGAGGCATGGTTGTTGGTGGCAGAGGGCTGTTCTAAGTATTTCAGAAACTGCTGATCTACTGGGATTTTCATGCACAACCATCTCTATGAACTCTCAGAAATGGTCCAAAAAAGAGAAAATATCCAGTAAGTGGCAGTTCTCTGGGCGAAAATGCAAATTAAGGCAGTTCTGAAGGCAAGAGGGGGTCCAACCTGGTACTACTGACTTTGTACATCAGTTGACCTGCTGTGAGGAGCTCTACTCAGCCTCAGTTGTATAATGTCGTCTGTGGCTCCTTTTGTCAAGTCTGAGAAAATAACGCTGATGACGTCATAGTACTGTCACCTTGGTTGTGTCAGCTCTGAGACAGAAAGCCTGCATTAGAATTTGGAGAATGTGGCCTTTTATCTTTCTAATGAAAGGCAATTATGGTAACTGCATAATGGGAAATGTTGGTTGCTCAACAGGGCACTTAGGACAAATGAGCAGCCATAACCTCCAGCAACACTTCTGCCATAAACGGGGTTCCCACGCATCCTGGGAATTTAGAGACTTGTTTTGACTATTCATGGAAACACCTGGTAATTGATCAATATGACCAAATATCCTGGAAATAATCTAAACTGTCCTATTTTCCTGCCCTAGTTTACCCTGTGCTGTGGCCAATTAATGTTATGGTTCAAGGGAACCTGCAGTAAATATCAGGAGAAAATCGGCTGGCTAGTGTCCTTTAAAAGATGGCCACCTACAGCTAACCACGAGTTGTGAGAGGTGATGTCCTGTATTGGCAAGAAAAACTCCTACTGGAAATCAATTTCATAAAAAAAGAGTGGGAACCCTGATAAAGGACTTTATTGTCAGGCATGTTGCCTTTATCAGGGTCATCATAAAACACTTTACAGAGAACGTTTTGACCTTCAGACTTTTTCCCTTCTGCATGCACCTTGGAATGAGTTTGTGCCAGCAATCTCTGCTTCTACAGTAACTCCTGCCCAACAAATGACAACACTAAATTGCCTCATTTTGTCTTATTGTAGATGGATGACCTTGACTGTCCAATACAGTATTTCAATGAATGTTGACTTCCCTCTACAGTAAAGCTCTTGCACTTGCAGTTTGCCATTGCAGACACTTCAGACACGTCAGTTGCATGTCATATTCATCTGTGTCATGTGTGGAATAATTTGTTGAAGTGATGCGGCTCTAATCTCTAGCTGTCAGCTTGTTCTGTGGGCTGGTAGAGGAGTGAGAGGAGGGGGTGGGGTGGGCAGAGGATGGAGGGAAGGAAAAAAAGAGACAAAACTATGAGGGAATATCGACAGGCTGCACAGTAGAAAAGTAGCAGCAGTGAGAACAGCATGTTGCCTCCATCACTTTGTGCCCCAAAACGAATGTGACATAGTATATAGACCAATCGAGCTCTCCAGTGCTATTGTTGGACGCTGAACGCTCGTGGCTACAGGAAAGTCTGTTTGAATTAAAGTACGAAAGTGAGCAGAGATAGCAGCGTTTTGACTGGCATTGACAGTGGGTGGAAAGGGAGAGGGAGGGGCGGGCCAGATAAGGGAGTATTGACGGATAGAGAGAGAGAGAGAGAGAGAGAGAGAGCACTTTCTCTCCCTAATAGGATTATTGTGTAAATGTGTTTGTCTGAAGGGCTGCCCCTAGAGACTCGTGTGTCTCTGTGTGTGTGGGTCCAGTGGTAGAGAGAGGGACAACAAGCAGTGATGGGTGTATAAAACTGAGGGCATGTGACAGTTTTTGTCAGTTTTTAGTGAATCTTAGTTCTGCCACTACAGAACTGCTGTGGTGTCCCTGTCAGTATGTGAAATCCATGAAGGCAGTCTGGATCCAGATATTCAAGGACACCACCCTCAGACACTGTAACACTGCTGAGTATCCTTAGTCTGGACAGCTACTAGAATGAGTGGCACAACATTTAGTACAGACAGTCATGGTTCAGGGCTCAATGCTCAACATTTGTTTTTTTACTTGCCCCTATTAGGGTTGAGGGATATGTTAGACATTTTCATCCGGCCACCAACAGTACAACAACCAGCAACTGCCAATATATCACGGTGGTTTATTAGCAGAAAGCGAGAAGGTTAAGACACTCAATGAAAATTAACCTAGCATTAGTTCAGTAAGAGAGAGAAAATTGAAGGTGGTCAGAAGGTGTTCGGTAATATATTTCTGTTTAATAAGGAAAGTAGGTGTTTAGTAAAGATTAGTTGCAGCCTGTAGTGATTTACATACAGTTCATGATCAAGCATGAATTCCATCTTTATTTCATCCATTTTCTTTTTCATCTCTGCCCACTATTCGTTTGCATAACAGCAATTATTGGGTTCATTAATAACATTTGTGTTTCTAGTAGTCCGTTTTAATTATAAACAAGCCTATATATAATCAGGGGTGCCGCCAGGAATTTGTAAATGAAAATTTGAAATTGTCACCACATCTCTGGGACCTAACTGTCCCATCAAAAGCTTTACATAACTCTAATTAAAGTCTGTATCTATAGATGTCATTCCATAATTC
>NW_023339674.1:27380524-27386966 GCF_004916995.1 Morone saxatilis
ATTGAAAGATATCCAATGTGACATGTTATTGCCTCCTTTAATTCGTAATGGTTGTTGTTACAGATGTTTACGATGTAAGTTCTCAGGTTGGAGCAACTAAGTTAAGTTTTTGCTCATATATTTAAACTATTTTTTTTCTTGATATACAGACAATGCAAATCCCCGCTCTGGGGAAAATCAGATTACTGTTTTCCTTCTTAGCTATAGATATTGGATATGTGGGTATACATATATGTATGGGTGTGTGTGCCTGTGTGTATGTTTATATTTGTGTGTGTGTGTGTGTGTGTGTGTGTGTGTGTACGTGTGTGTGTGTGTATGTGTAGTTTTGTGTCTGTGTGTATGCCTATGGATACTATATTACTATGGCACTCTACCTAATCATATTTTCTTCTCTTCGCTAAACTACTTAAAATTTTTGTGTAAGTTACCAAGCTATGGGATCACTGATAGGAGTTAGCATCAGGCCACCAGAAGGTCTGGGGAAGTTACTTAAGTTACTGGTTTATTTGTATTTACTTCCTTAAGAGGGCTCGCGCCACATTCACTTCGAATTGGCTAGAGTAGTTTTGTTTTCGTCTGTTACTATGGGGACTGGGATGACCTTAATAACAGTTGTGGGGCGGACTAGGGTAGAGGGGAGTGGAGGGATAGGAAGACCATTCACTCAAATCCTACACACTGCACTGCTACAGATACTGTACTGATCACAGATTCCTGATGTATGATAGTTTAAACAATGATACGAGAGGGATAAAAGGTCTCACATTTTTCAGCTGGAATGTAGTAAGAGTGAGTAAACAACCCAGTCAAGAGAGGGAAGGTTCTGACCCACCTAAAGTCACTGACCTCAGACATTATGTTCTTACAGGAGACTCACTTGAAGAGTGGCCCGCATGGCAGGTTAAAAGCAAATTGGATAGGGGAAGTTTACCACTCAACCTTTTCATCCAAAGCAAGAGGTGCGGCCATTCTACTGAGAAAAGGTGTGCCCTTCTTACAGACAAAAAAACAATCACTGACAAAGAGGGCCGCTACATTAGAGTAATTGGTGAAATTTACAACATTTCCCTCACTCTAGTAAATATATATGCTCCCAACATAGATAACCCCAGGTTTTTTCAGTGAAGAGCGATGAACCCTTCAGGTAGGGACTATTCATTTTACTCACCTGTACACAACTCCTACAGTAGGACGCCAGACTCATACCGTCCACATTGAATGCTAAATATCACAGCATTGTGATTTCAGATCACAGCCCACTCACATTTTCGTTGTGTTTAGATCATGTAGATAAGCCACACGCCTCTTGGACACTAAATAAGCACTTACTCACTGAAAATAAATTTTGTGAATACCTAAAAGACCAGATTTCCTTATACTTTGAAATAAATGACAACCCTGATACCTCTCCTCTCTGGGAAGCATTCAAAGCTTACATAGGAGGCTGTATCATCTCATTTAAAGTTTCTAGGCGAAAAGAAAATAAGGCCAAATTAAAAGAAGTAGAAGATCAAATTAAATTACTTGACATAGAAAATGCACACTCCCCCTCAATTATATTGCACAGACAAATAGCAGTATGACTATAACAAAATTATCTCTGCAAAACTAAGTAAAGCATTCCTCGGCAATTCCCCTATTATATTTATATATAATATTTCCCTAGGCAAAAATATTACGATACAAACGATACACAAGATAAAAGCTCACAATAATACAATACTTACAAAGCCCAAAGATATCAATGACAGGTTTCTTGAATTTTATACTGATTTGTATACCTCAAAGACCACTTCAGACTCTGTAACTATTAATGCATTTTTAAGACAAATGTGAGCTTCCCAGACTGAGCGAGGAAGACTGTGATTCTTTGAATTCTGACCTCACAATTGCAGAGGTTCGGAGCGCCATTGCCTCCCTAAAGAGTAATAAGACACCCGGTCCTGACGGACTCCCAGGGGAGTTCTCCCCCCCCACTTTAACTGAGGCTGTGATCACAGTAAGTCACAAAAAGGGGAAGGACTCGCATGACGTAGGCGCTTATCGTCCTATCTCCCTCCTTAATGTTGATGGGAAATTGTTTGCCAAGATACTGGCCAACAGGCTGAACCCTTTATTGGGAAAGCTAGTCCATATGGACCAGACCAAATACGAGTGCTACTTTCAATCCTAGACGTCTTTTTAATATTATATATACAAAGAGAGGTCCACCTACTGATCTTGTCATACTTGCACTTGACGCCAAGAAGGCATTTGACCAGAATGAGTGGTGTTACTTATTTGAAGTTCTTAATAGGTTCAATTTCGGAAATAAGTTCCTGTCACTAATTAAACTCATTTACAAGAATCCCATGGCTCAAATCCTAACAAACCGAACAATATCCTCCCCGTTTAGCTTACATAGAGGGACAAGGCAGGGGTGTCCATTATCCCCTTTGATTTTTGCACTTGCTATCGAGCCTCTAGCCCAATGTATCAGAATAGACCCCCAGATTTATGGATACTCCACCAAAGAAACAACTAAGATATCATTATATGCATTTTATATATAACGCAGCCTGAAATTACTAACCCAAAACTTCTGGACAAAATCAACCTATTCAGGACCTTTTCAGGTTACCGGATCAATTGGACTAAAAGCTCTCCATTCCAGACTTTCCCCCTCAGAGAGATTACAGACTAGAATATCATTCTGGGACACGCTCACAATTTCTTTAATTAATTAATTAATTAATGCTATAAAGATGATTTTCCTCCCGCAATTGTTATATTTATTTCAAAACATCCCAAAAACAAATCAAGGCCACCTTTAATCTTAAACCAATGTCTCTTCTATTACCCATTGCTAGAAACCCCACATTTGCCCCTTGCAGTCTGGATGGAGCCTTTTCTACATGGAGTGAGAGGGGTGTCCAATGTATTGGTGACTTGTACATGGGAGGCATCTTTGCTTCATTTACACAACTACAGAGGAAGTATGAGCTGGGAAATAATAAATTATTTCGTTACCTACAAGTTAGGGACTACATTCGAAAATATATAAGAGATTTTGAGACTGAAACACAATCTAAAATAGATGACTGTCTGAAACTGTCTCCTAACAAAAGTAAATTGATATCCCACATCTATAATAATCTCTTAATAAGCTCCCCCTCAACTGAAAATTATAAACATAAGTGGGAAGAGGAACTTGGTGAATCAATTCCATTTGATTTATGGAAAGAGAGTCTTGAAAATATACATAATTGTTCAGATAACGCAAGACACTGTCTTGTCCAATTTAAAATTATACATAGGCTTCATTACTCAAAGGAAAAACTACATAACATATACCCAGAGGTGTCGCCTATGTGTGATAAGTGCCAATCTTCCATAGCAGCACTTCTCCATAGTTTTGCTCTGTGCCCAAAGGTCCACTCGTTCTGGATCGATATATGTAACATTATGTCTGAGGTCATAAATACTTCAATCAAACCTGAGCCTCTGTTCATTATTCTTGGAATATCGGAGACCTTCAGGAAACTGAGTGTGACACAGCAGCGCTTTCTCTCTTAATGTTTCATAATAGCAAAGAGATTAATCCTCATCTTATGGAAGAGCACAACTGTACCTACCTCTAAGATGTGGTTAGAGGATTTAACTAACACACTTCATTTGGAAAGGATAAGGTATGCGCTGAAAGACAGGTTCCAACTATTCAATAAAACATGGAAACCCCTCATATCATACCTCAAAACTATAAATCCAGTACAGCAGTCCGCATTCTAGCACACAATACATGACAACTACAATGGTTTTAGAGTGAAGGTCTCCGCGAATGAGGGTGAATGGGGTGGAGATACATGGGGAGGGGTTGGTGGGGCGGATGGGGGGATGGGATAGTGTGGGTGATCATGGTCAGCCTGGTATTGTTCTTGCCATCGTTTTTTTTTGCTTTGCCTTGTTTATGTGAATTTTGAATTAGTTATGAAAATGTTCTCAGAATGTACAAGTGAAACGTTTGTTAAATTCGATGCTTTAATAAAAAGACATTTGAATAAAAACGTTTGGTAACCCTTCCTTTTACAGTCCCCTAATTACCAGGTATTTACCAGGTAAATATATGGTAATTCATAGCATCTTCTTGTGTAATTACCACCAGTATAAGAAGGTAAATACATGGAAACTACAGCTTCTGTTTACAACTGCGTTCTTGCACAATTGTTTTGCACATCCCATGGCATTCTGCAAACACTGCACAATCAGACACTTTTTTAAATTACTGTAATATTAAGTTGTTTGTTTTTTTTTTTTTTACTTATTGGTACTTTGTAACATTGTGTTTTTTACTATTCTTATTATTTTTATATTATATTAATTAAACGGGGCAAGGAAAAAACTGCCTGTTAAAAGGCAGAAACCTAGGACAGACCCCTTCAAGCTCTAGGTGGTGGTCATCTGCAATCGACCCAGTTAAGGTGAGAGAAGAGAAGAGAGAGGGAAAAAAAGGGAAAGGGAAGAGAGAAGAGAGTGAGAAGTGAGAAAGAGAGGAAGAAGAGAGAGGGAGAAGAGACAAGACAAGACAAGACAGACGCACAGCAAACAACAGTAAGCAAACAACTTTTAACACTAATAGTAGTGGACTTGATGGTGATGAACATTTAAATACTTATAAATAATAATATAATTACTAATATTCCATGGAATATTGTAGCAATGGCAGTCCAAGCAGAAACCGTGCAAGGAGCTCCACCAGGATTCCATGGAGAACCTGCGAGACCGAGAAAAGCACAAAGAACTCCAGGGAAAGAAAGTGGAAGTTAGTAAACATGGATGTTAATGGGACATGAATGGTCCTCACTGACTGCTTATCACTGAACTCAAAAACTCCCTGGTTCTCCTTCAACTTCCTCAAACTAAACAGTGAATAAAACTGATTTCTATCTCCATTGGCAAATAAAATCACCCTTTTTCAAAAAAGCTGACAGTTTTTTCCCTCCAACCATCGACCACTCCGACCGGTCTCCCCCTCCCTCAGGTCAAGAGTCCTGGGTGTCATCCTGACACATTATCCCCTTTCCAATTGCATATCAAACATCACCCGGTCTGCATATTTCCCATTTACGCAATATTAATCGTCCTCCGCCCCTCCGGCGCTTTCTCCAACTTCCACTGCCATTCTTGTTACATAGCCTTGTCAACCTCGTACGGCAACTCCTTTCTCTTTGGTTCCTAACTCCAACAAATAACCTTCCAATCCCCATTTCACTGGTTTCCAGAACTCGCCAGCGCGGATTTCATCACCAGAAACCCCCTCCATCCACCACATCACCCTGTTTCTGCAGCAACTCCCAATGGCCCTTCCCATCAAAATCTGCAATTAACACTTCAAAAATCTTCCCTGTTTACGTTCAAGGGCCATCCATATCCTTTTCCCCTTCCTTATCTGTCCCGAACTCCTCCACATCCGCCACCGCTTCACGTTCAGATCTGTTCTCCTCTGTCAACCCTCTCTGTCCCTCCTGCCTTGCCTTGTCACCATGGAAGCAGGGCTTTCAACCGCTCTTGCCCCGACTTTCTTGGAACTCACCTTTCCACCGACAATCAGGACCTGGACTCCCTCTTCCCCCTCTTTTAAATCAAGATAAAAACTCACCTATTCCCAGAAACCAGCATACCCCGGGTGCCGTTTTTACTTCAGTGGGTACGAGCTGCGACCCCCATGTACCGAGGGCTAGTTCCCTTTGCTGCAAGCAAGCCCAAAGGGTTCGAATCAGACCTGCCGCCTTTGCTGCGTGTCATCCCCTCTCTCTGCCCTTTCCTGTCCTTCTCTTTCAGCTGTCAAACTATCAAAGGGCATAAAAGCCCAAAAAAATACTTTAAAAAAAAAAGAACTGATACCCCACAGTATCTCTTACATTGTTCTTTCCTGTCTGTTTTCTTTATTTCTTATTGTTTTTATTTTTATGTTATGTACGGTGTTCCTCAAAGTGGCCCAGAGAGGCCCGCCTTAAATAAAATGTTTATTATTATTATTATATCATTATTATTAATTATATGTCCGTCTGTCCATCAGTTTTGTTTGTAATTTTGTAAACTGTATTGTAATTTTATGTAGCTCTTTTACTTTATAGCAAAATGGTTTTCCTGTGTCCTTTGTAATGTGTGTCCTGTACAGTCTTCCAGTGTGGTGGTTCAATGACAAAATGGAATAGACTTTGAAAATGTGTGGATGTTAACCATGGTGTTTGGATTCTTGAGTATCAGGCTTTGATACTACTGTTGTTTCGTGGAGGGTCCTATGTCCTAATTATCACGAGGTATCAGGGCACTCTATTTCTTTGACAACAGTGCCTCCCCTGAGCTTCAATCTGTCCATTGCATGCCTACATTTTACACAAATAACCAAGTCCACCTGTTAGCATTACAGAGGAACTAGAGAAAATTCAACTTCTCTTTT
>NW_023339674.1:27386991-27387720 GCF_004916995.1 Morone saxatilis
GCAGAAATGACATATTATATGTTTGACGCAAATAGACAAGGGATCTATCAAACCTTGATAATCCCTTTGCAGTCAAAATGCACAAACATACACACAAAAACACACATTAACCAGGTTACATGTTCATCAAATCTTAGTTTTTTTTCACTAAACTGGTTTCTTATTCATGTTAACATACTCACTGGCCCAAGAATTTTGGCAAACTGGGAAAAATTTGGATTATCTGTGCCAATAAATAATCACTGCAAGTTAAAGTCTGAATTTCATAAGGAAAAGTCAGTCAACCAGTTAGCAGTTGTCTGAAATTATTCTTTACTGGAGGCCCAGAGAGGATGACACATACAAACCACAGCCTTGAGTCGCTTAATGTACCTGCTGTGTAGCACAACTGGTCTAGCTGTTAGGGCATTTCTAATTGTAGTGTAGTACTGTGCCAAGCCAGACAATGAATGAACTACAGCCCCCCCCACCCCCCAGCAACACAGCTTTAACTGCCTGTCCTGTAACCATCAAACACTGCCACTGGTTTCCTAGGCTTTGGAGCAGGGGAACATGAAAGGAAGGAGAGGAAGACAGCTGAGGTCCCCGCTTCTCCTCTGGATGTGGTAATACACGGGTAGGGCTGGAGGCTGCTGGTAATTGGTAGGTTGGTGTTTAAAGAGGGGTCCTTCAACTGAAAAACCTCATGGGAGGTCTTTAATTTAAGCTACTAAATACCCCCCCCCCCCC
>NW_023339674.1:27387803-27388659 GCF_004916995.1 Morone saxatilis
CACACACACACACATACACAACAGCACATGTGTGTAGTTTCACATACTGCATTTTTGGCCCATTGCTGACTCCAGCTTGCTCACTTAGTGGTGCACAAAAAATGTTGCGATAGTTCAGGGGTGAAACTACATGTTTACAGCAGGTTTTAACGTCAATGTAATTTTACTGGATTTTTATTCCCCTGCAGAGGGCAAAGGTGCTATGTTTCCATCCCTCCCGTACGTCTTTTCACATGCAGCAAAAATGAACAGGATCCATCACAAGAGATTGTGACACTGTTCACTCAGAGGCCAAAGCTCACTGTGATGTCAAATTAGGTTTAAAAAATAATTTAAGAATGAATTGGGGGATTTCAGATTTCATACATACATTGATTGGGATGCCATAATGAGTAAACAATAAGTAGCACAGCACAGGCTTTCATCTTTCCATCTCATCCATTCTTACTTTCACTTCCTATCTCATTCTGAATTTGCAAACAAGGTATTGGAGCGTGCAGAGTTAATAGTGATCCTATGAGTGAGTGAGTGAGTTGCATCTACAGCTCTTAGAGACTTTGCATCTAAAAGCAGGAGAAAACGGCACATTTAGTATAACTATAATAGTATAAGAACATATAAGAATCCAAAAACACAATTATGTATAATATTATATTCCATTTCTGCCAATGGATCCTCCTTAATGTTACACACTGATTTTACAAGGTGCAACAGAGTAACATCATAAGTTACTATATGGATTAAAGATGCACTACATACATGTATTAGGCATATATACAAATAGTCTGCATGGAACAATAATGTGAGTCTGATTGCAAAAAAGGCTGCCCCCGTCGCCAAGTACTTGCTCATGGTG
>NW_023339674.1:27388721-27389988 GCF_004916995.1 Morone saxatilis
TTTAATTGAAATTGAATTGAATTGTTAAATCACAATTACTTTTCAATTATTGGGTAAAATCAAGTATAACAGTGATATATCTTAATATATCTTACTAAATGTTTATACAACAAACTGTCCAAGTTTACTTATAAGGTGTCTTTTCTCCAACTGACTGTTTTTTAAAAAAAAGAACCCATCGAAGGAAAATAAGACTTTATTTTTCCTCAAATTGTTCAACTCTTCTTTAACATTTTCATTAAATAGTGCAGCTCATGGAAACAGTGCACAGTGCTTATTTTAAGGGATCTTATCGAGTGCAATGAGCTGAGGAAAGCGACACAGAGTGAGAGAGAGCCACTGAGAGACTATTAAAAATTTGGGCTATTTGTCCCTATTAGCCAAGGCAGAATTCCCCTTCTTGTGTGTGAGCATTCCTAAATCATTCCTTGGTTGTGGCCTCTGGCAGGAACCCAGAGAAAGCAAACACAAACATTTGGGAGCAAGGATATACATGACGCTCTAGGCCTGGTCATGTGGTGTCCCAGCTCGCTGACCTGTAAGCTGGAACAGGACTTTGAATGCCAATAAAGAAAGATCTCTTTCACTCTCACTGTTTCCTCTGATTCATTTGACTTTTTATAACCAAAGGACAGTTTAATAGTAATAAAGCACTATAATTTCACATTTTTATATTAGTTTATGTCTCTTTTTTCTCTGTCTTTTTGTCTCGGAAATAAGAGCTTGGTATTGAATCTTAATACTGTTGTGGTGCCAACCCAAATGTGTCCATATAAGTATTGTCAGATTCTGACAGTTGGCACAGAATGTCAGAAATGGTTCAGTGTGTAACAGTTAGGAGGATCTATTGGCAAAAATAGAAAATAGAAATAGAAAAGTCATAATTTCAAGGCAACTGTGTCTACTAAATCTTTAAGTTTTAGGTAAACTACAAAAAAATCTTTTGTTGAAATTATTCACTTTTCTTCTTAAGAAAAACTTAAAAACCTACTGTAATTTAAAAAAGTAACCTGTGAACCCCATTTTTTTTATTGTTTAAGTGAAAAATTAAAATGAAAAATTAAATAGCTTCAGAGGACAATCAAATTTTTCACTTGGTTTCTAAACTTAAAGTTTAAAGATTCTATAAGAAAAGTTTGAGTTTGACATACAAACAAATTTAATGAAGTTGCCTTGAAATGGTACTTTACACTGGTACTTTAATACTGATGCTGCTATATGATCTAAACAAACAAACAAGACCACAAGAGATAAAATATGCTTTTTC
>NW_023339674.1:27390088-27393924 GCF_004916995.1 Morone saxatilis
GAGAGAGAGAGTGTATGTGTGTGTGGTTGTTAGGGGTGGCCGTGGCTCAGAGAGCGGTCATCCACTAATCGGAAGGTTGGCAGTTCGATGTGTCCTTGAGAAGACACTGAACCCCAAATTGCTCCTGATGCTGCGCATAGTTATATGACTGTATGAATGATTAGATTCCGTTCTGGTGAGCAGATGGCAGTGGCTGCCATGCAAAGTGCTATATACCATATACCGATGCACAGCACAGTGTATGAATGTCTGTGTGAATGGGGTGAATGTGGCATGTACTGTACAGCGCATTGAGTGCTGAAACACATATTACCAATGTAACCAAAAATAACCTACAGTCATCAGAAAAGGAAGTGTGAGGTTTGGATTAAAGAACAGCCGACTTTAAGATTATCCACCCAGCCAGATCAGCGGGAACAGCCTTCAGCTCAGTCTGAGAGCAAACCTGAGCTCAAGTCCAAAAATGTTACCCAAAGTTGTCACACGTTAAAAATAAATAAGATTTCACATTGTGTTGTTTTCACACTGTCTCCAAAACTTTTGTCCTTCATTAAAGTTTGCAGAACAGGTTTTATTTTCTGCGTTTTGGCCACAGCAGGAGCAAACAGCTGCTTTGTTGTTTGTTAGCAGGTGAAACTATTTGTATCCAATATTTCCATTTTTCTTTTTCTACTTTCAAGCAAGAGCACCACAAAATCATTCTAATTGCGTGATGATGCACACAAAAAATATGGACTATGGTCAGAGGCCTTCATTATCCAACATGTCCCACTCCAGAATGTATTAAAACTCAATACATGTCATCTGTACTGAAAAGCTGTCAATTCACTAACAAAGACCCAGCCAACGGCTATACGGAACAAGAAAAGTTTATTACACGTTATGAACAAATGTGGAATACTGTGGGAGGTAAAGGGTCGACGGATGGAGGGGATGAAAAGATGAAGGCATAATGGGGTAAGGGTCAACAGATGGGGGGAAGGGGTTGAGGGATGAGGGAGTATGGGAAGGACAGGTGAGGGTTGATAGAAAGGAAGGAAAACTGGTAGGGTAGGTGGATGGATGAGTTCGGCGAGATGGTCAGAGGGAACAGAGTGGGTGTTGAGACGCTGCGTGGGGGAGCCGTTTCTTATCACCCCAAAGAAACTTGAAGAAAGGTGCATGTGAGCATCGTTTAGGTCGTGAGATATGCGGACCATCGGCCGAGGAGTTTGATGATGTTATCTGGTATTCCCTGCTTGGAAGCGGAGGAGGCGTCTCCGATGTGGAAAGAATGCCCTCAGTATGGTTCTGGGGATATTCCTGATTTGGACAGGATTAGGCAGAAGTGACGGTGGAACCTGTTTCGTGTGGCTACTTTACCGGTCTGTGTGACAAGGGTCCTAGAGGCTGGCTAGCCGAGAGTTCATGTATTCTAGTATTGGTTCGAAAGGACTTATGTACGAGTCTAGACGGAAGAGGTAGATTGGTTGAGGTAGACCGGACTGGTTGGTCTTGCTGTATTTAAGGTGGTAAATAAGGGTGTCGGTGGACTGAATGGAAATGTAGGACATGGACACGTGATGAGATGGATCGTACTTGAGGGTAGAAGCTGCGATTGTGTTTTTATGGCTGGGGATGTGAGCTGCTCGGATAATGAATTGGTGTTGGGCCCAAACTAGGGTGAGCTTCCTTATGAACTGCATTATGTCTAGACAGTGGGAACATTCCTTGTTTATGATGTCTACGACGACAATGTTATCGGAGTGGATGGTGCTGATTTTCTTGGACCATTTGTGAACCCAAAGAATAGCTGCTATGATAACAGGGTACATTTCGTACATGGCTGAGGAAGAGGAGAGAGATGAAACCACTTGCCACTGAAGTAGCCTCCGAAGCCGACGGAAGAAGCTGCGTCCGTGAATAGCTGGATGTCTTCTGGCTTGGTGATGTGGTCGCCATAAAAGAATGAAATGCCGTTCCATGATGAGAGAGACTGGTATATAATAATTTTTGCTCCATTTTAAATGCTTTGTCCAGTGTGACATTGTCATGGAGAGATAGGATGGAGGAAGCTATGGAAAGCAGGTGTGACAAAAAGGATCAACCTTGGGGGATGATGCGGATAGCGTAGATGAGGTGGCTGAGCAGCAAAAGAAGTTGACATTTAGTGCATGTGTGAGCCAGAAGGAAATTTGAAATGAGTAAGGAAATCCATTGTACTTTTTCGGTGGCTAGGGATGCTTGGAGTGAAACGGAGTCAAGAGTAATTCTGAGAAATTCCAGGGATGTGCTGGGGCTCTCCATTTTTTCTGGGGAGAGAGGGACTCCGAGCTTGTTGAAAGCAGAGATCAGGGTATTGAGACTGTGTGACAGGGGAGAATTCAATTCAATTCAATTTTATTTGTATAGTGCCAATTCATTACATCTTAAGTGTTCGCTATATTAAGAATATTTTCCCAGCTTTACTTCGCTGTCAGATAGCCTTTTTCTTTGGCACTAACCGTAGAGCTTCCATATTCCTTCACATATAGCTCTTTATTCATTTATTTAAATAATGGTTATATTGTCTCTTTTTTTATATTTGTACATATTGTCTCTTTTTATTGTCTCTATTTTTATCTTTATTTATATTTCCCTATGATTTTTTAAGATATTTCGACGAGCCACTTTCTCCACAGATCAGCTGATAATCAAACATTTCTCTACCTATAATTGCTGTGATCCTCCCCTAAATACATACTGTATGCAATGTGGCGAGAGATCCACCTTGCAAACACGTGAAAAAAACATGTGACTCCAGCAGCTGTTTGATACATACAGAAATGTTTCACATCTACACCATATACTGTCAATGATCTACACCTGAAAAACAGCTGATCTGGCCTTTATTATTCTACAGAGAGTAAAATCACATCAAATAAATAAGTTACATAATGAACATTTAGCAGCTGCTTAGTTAAATTCAGGACAAACTGATTTCGGTGTCTTGGTTCAAAGGAGTCATGTTAATGTATTAACATATGTGATCACTTTTTGTTTTTTGAACTTATTTTTTATTGGGTTTTCAGCGACAACATTTCAGTATACACTCTTCACTATCCAGCTGTAGACAACAATTGTACACATTATATCCAAATTAAGATTACAAGCAAGACAAACAAACAAAAACGAAACAAAAACAAATGTCCACTCCCAATTAAATACATTAAATATATTAAATCAAATATTCACATTCAGACATTGATATATACACAAACACACATACAAATAAGCAATCAGGAAACCAGCAGGACTTACACTAAACATCGTGAGGCACTGTGTGGATTATGTAAAAAAGGTAGTAGAGGGGAAATTGTAATTCTTATTGTATTAATAAAGACACGACAGGACTCCACCGCTTAGTAAAGATGGACTTTTGGAGCCTTGTAATGTGCCCCATCACCTTTAGGCATCACTCCTAATAGAGCCACAGTAGGATCTCGAGCTATATCCTGTTGGAAGACCTCTTTAAGAGCATCAAATACCTCTCCCCAGAATGTCTTTAGTTTGGGACATAACCAGAATATATGGGTATGATTGGCAGTATGTGCTCCACAATTCCTCCAGCATGAGCTGGAATGTGACTGGCTCATTCTAGATACTATTTCTGGGGTCCTGAAAAATCTAACAATTATTTTCCACTTGAATTCCCTCCATGTATTTGAACTTGTGGCCAGGTGTGCCTCACTACACACCTCCTCCCAGGCTTCGTGCGATATAACCATGTTCATTTCTGCCTCCCATCTCTGCTTTATCTGCAAGGAGTTTTGTGTATTCATGGATAAAAATAGATTGTAGAATCTACTAATCATTTT
>NW_023339674.1:27394083-27394286 GCF_004916995.1 Morone saxatilis
AACTGCTCAAATGTCCTTAGATTACCAAAACTGAATAACTGGTGCAGATAAACCAGGCCATACTCTGACCACCTTCTGAAGCCGATGTCCAAATTATTAGGTATAAAGCTCTTCATAGATCCAATGCTGATTAATGGTGATATTTGTGTCGGTAATCCAAAAGTTGACTGTACTTTAACCCAGATTTTAAGAGTGTTCTTAGT
>NW_023339674.1:27394386-27399150 GCF_004916995.1 Morone saxatilis
TTACGTAAATGAAAGAAGGCAGTAACTAACACTAACCCCATTCCTCGACCCCTACCCTCATCCCCTCATCCCCTCACCCCATTATCCCTCAACCCTTTTCCTATCCATTCATCCCTCCTACAGTACACCACATCGGTTTTCATTTATTCATTACGTGCAATAAACCTTTCTAAATTCCACACGTTCATAGGCGTGGTCTTTGTAAGTGAAACATTAAAATGACAATATACAACAATTAAAATTCTGCATCAAGCGGGAAATCCAATTAACATACAATGAAATATATCATATTTAGTTCCTATTTTGTCAGATACATTAAATTCAGATAAAAACTATTGATGACCACATCTTTGAAATTTGATAAATTTTTTTCTTACTAAAACAAAATTCTGTAATTACAAAGACATAAGGCATGGATAACTGCAGAAGACAGGATAGTTATAGTGATACATATTGTAATGCTGCCTGTTGTTAGAGTTGTTTAGGTTGTTGTAAGTGTTACTGTAGGCTGACTGTTATCAGTGTTCTGGTACAAGAGTTGATCCTGAGATGAGACCAATGTTTTGGTTTGAGTGCATTTTGGATGTGAGATGAACTGTTGCTGGGCAGCATTTGGTAAAGAGAACTAAGAAGAGAAGTCAGTAAAGAGAAATGTGTTGTAAAAATGAACATCCATAGTCAGACAGACCAGCGCTGTCTCCCAGACAGAGTAGCAGCCATATCTGATCAATCTAACCGTCTCTGTTTCCACTGTCGGTGACAATGCACAAAAACTCATAAACCAACATCTGAGTTTTAACACACTCACACTTTTTCTATGTCAAGTAACAAATATAACAAATTGCTAATGACAGCTGCAGGCCATACAAAAACAGCAGTGACTGTCCCAGTGGTAAGAACATAGTTTTTTATGTTGGGTGCAGTCACTATATAGACATTTGATCTGTCTGCAGGGAACGATTCATGAAAACCACAATAAAACAGATATGTTCACAGTGATGGATTACCTTTTATATCTGACTCAGGTTTCAAGTCTCTGCCAGCATATTTCGAGCTGAATGAAATTAATTGAAACTAAAGGCTGCCATAGCAAATTCACAGGTATTATAATTCTTTGAAAATGCTGAGCAGTACTATGCAGAGAGAGAGAGAGAGATATTGATACATAGCTATAGTGATAACATTAATTTTATTAATGTAACTTAAAACTTTGCTGCATGTCGAAGTCTCCTCGACCAAGATACTGAACCCCAAATTGCTGCGCATTGGTGTTTGAATGTGTGTGAATGCTTAATTTCCGTTCTGATGAGCAGTTGGCACCTTGCATTGCAGCCACTATATTGTAGCTTTATACAACTTTATATTATTCTTTCTCTATGGTATTTCACAAGTTGTGCTTATTTCCCCCAACTACAGAGATTTGCCTTTATTTGAAACTGACTGTTTCAATTTTATTTTGCCATTAATTGTGCCAATTTGACATTGGTGCTTGCTGTTAATACGAACAATTCAGTTCAGATATCCAGATCCCAGAAGGCTTAATATATTGTCACTATTTTGTGCTAATGGCAATTTTCCCCTGCATGGTTTTTGGTCAATTGTAGCAATTTTCCACTGTCATTGGCATTTAATTATGACAGACTGGACCGAAGTGAGGACCAGTTTTAAGTCTTTAATTCTAATAGTATCAGTTGAAGTTCTGTGTTGAATATGAAAATTTCAAAGTTACATAGGACTTCGCAAAGTAAAATTGCAGTTGCCTCAGGGTTGTTGTTTTCAAATCATCAGACATGAACCATCAGAAAGGATGGAATGGATTGAAAAGTGATGAGGCAGCAAACACTTTTTAAAAAGGGCAGAGTTAGAATACCAATGCTGATTATGTTAAGTTTGATCGTGAGTGAATGTCAGAGCAGGACAGAGGGGGGCATTACACACATGACACGGACTGCCATGTGGAAGTGATCAGAGACCAGCTCTGGACTGGGAAACCCCACTGGATCAATGTCACCATATGTGTTTGTGTGTGTGTGTGTGTGTGTATGTGTGTGTGTGTGTGTGTGTGTAGGCGTGTGTGTGTGAGGAGTCAAGTAACCACAGAGTAATGCTTTACTGGCTGCATTTCAGCTGATGCTTAAAGGTGTGTGAGTGTGTGTTATTACCATTAATGTGTTCATGCACATGCTGTTTGAGAGTATTTCGCACAGCTTTCCTCATAACAGCAGGAGGTAACGAAGTACAAATACTTTATTAATTCAATGAAGTTGTACTGAGTATTTATTTATTTATTTTTTACGTTTAATATCTGTACTTTCTACTTCTTACAATTTCAAAGCAGGACCGTTTATATATATATTATTAACTTTATTGATTTAATGCATTTGAGGGTAATTATCGATGTACTCAACCCTATTTGAAGTTTGCACTGAAACAGCAAGTAGAAATGTTCTTCAGAGAAACCAAGGGGGTACTTTTTACTTAGTAGTTCATTTCAGAGAATGTACTTTTTCACTTTTACTTGAGTTAGGAAGTTGAATCAGTACTTAGCCTGTTTTTACACAAGTATCTGTACTTGTACTAAAGTTTGTGTGTATTTTAGCCACCTTTGCCAGAGGTTGCCACCTCTGCCGCTGCAAATACCCACAACAGCAGCATATGTGGATTAATCCATTGCTAAAAATAATCCCCAACAGGTGCTCTGTTTCTTCTGGTTTGAGTATGATGACATTACTGCACCTTTTTACAAAAAAAAGAAACACATTTTTTTTTCTTTTATTGTTATAGAAACTTGACTAACCTGGGAGTTTGTTTTCAACATGTGATCTTCTTAATACTTGTGTTTTCCATTTAGATTTCTTTTTAGTGATGGCACTGTGTTCCTGGCTATTAACTTGGTGAGTAAGATATTATTACTGATAGAAATGCAAGCTAGAATTATCCATTTATTAACTCATCATTCCCATTAGGGGTGGGTCATGCCAATGACTAGGTACTAAGTTAAAAGATTCATTCAGTCATTCTCTAATTCCACTCACACACACACACATTCCAACATGGACAGTCAAATTCACACACACACACATAACTTTCCACATAAGAAAATGCTCTAACCTGGTTCGGATCCATAATGACCCACAGTCACATATATTCAAACCTCAGCCCCCCCCTTCTGTAGTGACGTGTGTGTTGCAGGAATCCCCTCTTGGCTCTTGTTCACGTCTTTAGCCAGCCGTTAGCTGTGGTCTGGCAGTGAGGCCCTGCGACATTTCTTCCTTGTCAGAGCTGTTGCGCCATAATAAGCTGAGCAGTGGATTTACTGCCAGAGGCTCTTTGTAGGCCAGCCAGGCTAATGGAGAGGAGGCCAAAGCTGGAAAATACCCCGAGATCTGCTGGAAAAGCCTCCTTGGACACGCCTGCGACTCTCCAGGGATTGGAGAAGTCGAGAGGGCGCCCGGCCTGGCTCATGTTATGTGCTGGTCTATGTGTAGAATGTACGGCCGAGTTATGAATGTGTGTGTGGTTGCTGAGAGAGAATGTAAGCTCGGGTGAGAAATTAACTCCACTCTGTGTTTGGGCCGCGATCCCCCTGGCAACAGTAAAAACATGCATACTATTTATTTTCACTTAAAAAGTACTTTCAGCTTGTCTCCAAGCACGCATGCTAGTCAGGAGAACTGTGTGTGTGTGTGTGTGAGTGGATATGTGCAGTCAGTTTACAGTGTCTGTCCTGTATGTCACGTGCAGGCGCAGTGGTGAGCTCATGTAGAGTTGATTTGATGGCTGTCCCTCAGGAATGATGACGGGAATGACGGCAATGGAGATGATGAAATGATAATGGCTTAACAGGGAATGGTCGGTGAAATCACTTAGTGCCTCAGCTGAAGTGATGAGCAGCAGTGGTTAACACCCTTCAGCCGTGACATTGTCCTCTGGCTCCACAGGATGTCCTGCCTGTACCCTTCCACAGAAGAGTCTCTCATACTATTTCTCATAGTATAATGCATTCAGGCCAGCAGCTCCTCGGGTAGAGACACACTAAAAAATGCGGAATGACACATGCCAACACAGAGTGTGTTTCAAAGCCACCGCAACCAGTAGCATCTTTTCATTAGGCTCATTTCTGACTCTACCTGACCAGGATTCTATTTTGCTGAAACACCATTGTCCTGTTTTACTTTAACTGTCTGACGAGTCTCTGTTATCCCATCACACATGCCCTGTGCTAACTCTCTATGGCTGTTTATGTTGGGACAAGGGGGGATTCTAAAGCTCAAGGTGAAGGGACTCATGTCTGCAGTGTTTCTGTGCTGACATGTGTGCCTAAGTGTGTATCCATGCAGCCTACCTGATTTTCAATTCAATTCAATTCAGTTCAAGTTCAACTTTTATCCGGTTTGTATAGCCGCAATATCATAACCAGAATTATCTGCAGGACACTTTTCAAATAGCAACCGAGGTCCTAGACCGAATTCCTTAATTAAGCTATTTATCTTACAGATGACCAACAGGTGACCACCATGAGCACCAGCACTTGTGCGTCGGGGCAAGGAAAACACTGCCTGTTACAGAGGCAGAAACCTAGGACCATGTGACCCCGTTCAGCTCCTAGGTGGGTGTCGCTGCCTGCCTGGGGGTGAGGAGAGAGAGAGAGAGAGAGAGGAGGGAGAGAGAGAGAGAGGAAAGGACAGGAGAAGCCTCGGAGAGACGAGACGAGACACCCGACAGACAGGCTGCATAGCAACCAACAGTGAGCAGACACGTAAC
>NW_023339674.1:27399250-27400867 GCF_004916995.1 Morone saxatilis
CGAGAAAATGGTACAAACCAGATCAAACACAAGATGACTGGCTGAAAATTGTGAATGAAATATTTGTCATGGAGCAGTTGACCCATAAGATAAGGACTCAAGAGGAACAAAGTCAAGAAAAGTGGGAGAAGTGGACTGTCCACAAATCAACGACAGGATAAGGACTGTCACACTGACATTATCACTGGAACAAACTGTAGAGACATGGCAATCCAGCATGTTCCTTTTCTGATGTTGTTTTGTTTTATTTTTTATTTTTTTTCTTTGCCAGTGTTTATATGTTGCTTAAAAAAAGGCAATACAAATAAAGTATCAAAAAAAAACAAAAAAACACAGAAAACAAATCCTTAAATGTGTCACTTTATATAGTTCAAGGAGCGGTGGCTTTGACTTTTTGCACAATACTGAGCAGATCCCTCCTTCCAGACCTTACAGACCACCATCTGTGCCTACAACTTTTGAGGAAATGTTGAGGTTCGCGACAGTTTAGTTTGTTCCTGGGAGAGAGGACAGATGGGGATCAGCTGTCTAGACTGCAGCCAGTGCATTCCTGCAAGACACACTCATAATAGCAGCTTGCGAACAAACACACACACTGTTAAGCAACAGAGAGATTAATGCATGTGTGGGCCCAACAGTTACTGATAAACAAGATTACTACTCAGGATCTATCCAATGCACAGTCTGATCATAAAACACGCTGAATAATAAGATAAAGTCACTGTTTGCAGGTTAAAGACTCACATCAGTCAACAGTCTCAGGTTAAGTCTAACAAGTCACAAGTCATGCCAAATTACTAAACAGTGAGTTTCCATACCTAAACAAGTCATTATGCAATCACCAAACTGAATGTCTTTTACTAAATGATAATACATTCATAATGCTCATGGGTGAATTAATTCATCCTCTCCTAGTTCTGTGCAGCAAAGGTGCAGCAAATCTCCTCCCACTCTCTTCCTCTGTGTGTGTGTTTTCCTCCATTAGGGGACAGCAGCTGTGCACAGCTTGTTTATGATAATATATTAATATATTTTGGTGGCATTTATTGGCAGGAAAGGGGGAGAAGGGAGAGGGGATGACAGAGAAAAAGGCCACAGGTCAGAGTCAAACACATGACCGCTGCAGCAAGGACCTTGGTACATGGGGCACAAGCTCTACCAGGTGAGCTACCAGGGCGCCCCGTTGTTTATTCATTTAATTATTTTTTTTAATTTGTCTATGCAGTCCACACTTTCTTTTCTAATTTAAAAAAAAAATGTTTTTACAAAAGGAAAAACATACATATATACCACGCCAACAACAAGGAGAAGGGAATATAACAGAGACAGAGCCTTAAATATAGTATCTTCTATATGATATATGTCATGTATCAAAAAATACATCTGATTATGTAAAACAGTACCTCAAATCCAGCACAGCCAATTGCTGCAGTGCAGTGGTTCCCAGGACCCCCAGTAGGGGTCACCAAAGCTTCACAGGGGGTCGCAAGGCCTTCTTGATTTTAAGGAGCTACCAAAAAGAAAAAAGAAAAATATACACATGCGGGCTATATCTCAGCATTTCATTAATTTCTGTGAAGAAAACTAAATTAAGTTATTTTTAAAGTTAAGATTATT
>NW_023339674.1:27400963-27401166 GCF_004916995.1 Morone saxatilis
AATGTAAAAAATACATAATACAGAATCAGATTTGTATAAAAAAAGTTCCTAATAATATAGGGAAACTTATCTCTGATGTAATATTCACATGCTCAAAACTCATCCAAATAGCTTGTTTTAGACAAAATTCCTACAGTTGTTTCTTTCACTATTTGGGTTAATCAATTACAGTTTGTCATGATGTTCTCTACTGTTATTGTTAT
>NW_023339674.1:27401227-27402798 GCF_004916995.1 Morone saxatilis
GCACTCAGCTGCAGGAGAGAGGTGTGGGTAAGGCTGTGAGAGCAGCGCCACGTGAGTTGATTATCTCAGCTGCTACTCATTGTGTAATCACTCTACCATTTATATTGCAGTAGTGTGCTGGACCTGGGGCCGGAGAGTCCACTGAGAGCCAGAGCCGGAGCCGGAGCCGGAGCCGTATGGAGTTGTGTGGTGTCTGTTGTGACAGCGTCTTGTTAAATAAAAGTTACGTGGTACAACGAACCGGTGTGAGAGTTTGTGTGCTGCAAGTACCCACGGTAGCTAGAGACTTGCTACAAAATGTCAATAGGTCATCAATTTACTCAATGATAGAAAATGGATGCTGCTAGAACTGCTGTAGCTTATCTATCAGCTTATAACATGTTCTTCCAATGGAGGAAATTTTTTCCATTTTGTCCAGCCATTCCTTCACTGATATATCCCCCTTTGTTAATGTTGCAGCACTGCCCTACATCCAGTCCTAAGTTTTATTCCACACTAACACATGTAGACAGCACACTAAACAATTCCTTTTTGCTCAGCAATGACAGCTGCATGAGGACAAACCAGCATACAAGGACAACAGCACACACATGCAAACTCAACTACACGGGCTGGAGGTCTCTGGAGGTACAAAATAAGTCATGTATGCAGTGATTCAGATGAAAGCTCTGTTCTGAGGTTGGAGCTGTGGTCAGGTGCAACAGTAGGAGGTTGTCTAACATTTAACATGTCCGGCTGAAGGTAAATCCATATAATTACAGCAGAATATGCCATCTCAACAAGAGAAGTTTAAAGGGTCATTTCACCCAAATTACAAAAAGTCTTGAAAACAATAAGGAAAGTTGAGTATTGTACCATGTCGGTGAGGTTTATTGCATGCTGTGTTTTGGCCTGAACTTTTGGTCGAACCACTTACTGGCCTACTGAAAAGCTCTGACCACAGAACTGCCAGGCAGACAGTGTTAATATTTATAAATCACAGCAATATTTAGAAAAATATGATGGAGCTTCATGTAGCTATGAAGGAGTGCTGACCAATAACCAGAGACACATCCATGACCAACAATTAATCCATATTTATTTCCTCCCTAGCTTTTTCATTCTAAAGACAAAGATCAGGAAGGATCATTTTAAGAAAGGAAGATATCTTGTGAATCTTGTATCAATAAAGAAATAGAAGACAAGATCCATATGATGGAGTCGGTTTAGAGAGACTTTAGCTGTTATTGTAATAGTTGAGAGAGAAAGGGAAAATCCTTATCTGATTCAGGAGATCCTCTAACATGAAAAATCATCAGAAAAGGAGAGAAGATCCTATCTGTGAGCAGCCAGGTCATTATAGGGTAATACTGGATAATGAGGGACACTTCTCAAAAACTCAGAAAATTGGGTTCATCATTATTTATGGAGACTAGAGTTCTCATAACAGCTGAGAGTTTTACATTTAATACAAAAGAGAAATGGTTTACAGTACCTCACATGAATGATACCAACCACATTTGGTTACATTTATCCATTTACTGATGCAATGTGGTGGCTGTGGTGCAGAGGCAGAGCTGGTCGTCCCCTAA
>NW_023339674.1:27402898-27406426 GCF_004916995.1 Morone saxatilis
CCTTAATAAAGCCTGTCTGATCTTTCTGTGTTATTTTAGTAGTTTGAAAAAATCATAGAAAACTTGACCTGGTTTCATTTTTGAGATTTGCCTGTAAACATCTGCTCAGATATGGACCACTCAGTGACAATTTATGATAATGTAACACACTGCATCTTCAAACTTTATTACAACTGTTAAAATTAGGTTCGCCATAAACCATGATTCTGCCACTGTATGGCCTGTTTCTCTCAGAAAAATGTTTTATTTTAGAAAATCTGAAGCTAAGACCAAAGATAGAAACAGGTTTATTTTTCCACCATTGGAGTACATGTCACAGAACAAGGATGATGGGGTCCTTAAGTGGGTTATAAGGGGTCCCAAAGGAATGAAATATATATTATGACATTTTTTCAGAGTTGGAACAAAAAGGAACAGTGTTGGTCATTTTGACTGATTATAATTTATAATCCTCGTTTGATTATTGCAATTGATACATATGATACAAATTTTTTAAAAATTAAGGGGATTCTTTAAGATAAAGTCCTTGTTTCTATCCTACAAATTTTGTAGAAAAGCTCAGTTTTCTAATTGTTGATGTTCCGTTTTCTTTTCTTTCTGTTGAGGCTTTTCTGTTGTGCTGCAATTCATTTGTAATGTGTCAAACTGCACCTGTGTGAACAAAGTTAAGCTTAATGGCAAAGCATAAAATTAACCTATTGTTACTGTGAGGAACATTTTTTTCTATAGCTGTTACATAATTATATCAAAATATCTTTTTTAATGAGCTAGGAGGCTTTAAACCCCAACAGTACAATGCCCGGTGGTTGTACCTGGCATGTGTGAATGTGTGTACCTGTTTAGAGTGTGAATCATGTTGCTTCTGCTTATTCAAGTCCTGTTTGATCAGGCTCATCAGGTCTGGCCTGATGGATCACTCTGATGGCGTCAATCAGCTCAAACTGATGATCATCTCAACCCTGCCAATTTTTCTTCTGCCAATCAGCTTCATAAATAATCTAATCCCAGCTTTAGCAGCTGGCACAGTCATGATGCTGTCATTTTACTGTTTCTGTTGCAGCTATGCACATTTATCTGACACATCAGGCTCAGTGTTTAATCAGTGTTACAGTATATTGTAGAGAAACCTGAAGTGCTCAAGTGATCGAGAGAGGGAGAATGCAATGATAGAGAGGTGAGACGGAAACTTTCTCTGCTAATTAAGTTAATGTGATACAGTGTAATTCTCCTTTACATGCCACTCTCACCATAAATTGTCGGCAACTGTACAATACTGTTACGGCTGTGGCTCAGGGGGTAGAGTGGGTAGTCCACTAATCCAGAGGTTGATGGTTTGATCCCTGGCTCCTCTTGCTGCATGTTTAAGTATCCTTGAGCAAGATACTGAATCCCAAATTGCTGTCAACCAGTGTGCAACTATGTGTATGAATTATCTGCTTTCCATTTGTGATGGGGTTTGCCATCACTATATAAATGTGTCTGAATGAGTGCTATACAAGTGCAGTCCATTTACCATTTACTGCACTGGTTTTCTGCCCCACCTGCATATTTTATTATTTACCACACAGAAAATAACATTGCATAAAAATATATAATAGCCTGAGATAATCTCAAATAAGTACTGGAGCATGGCATCAACAATAAACCTAAACCTGCATCCAACAACCAAATCCATATTGTGATACTTAAGGTCAATGACAAGTTTTTTAAATGGTATCGGATCACGTTTTTAACATTGCCAATGATAACTGGAATAGTGTGAGTGGAGGGGGCAGCTTTCTTTGCCTGTCTCTCACACTCAGATACACACACACACAGAGAGAGACTGCTCTGATCTCTTTATGACAATAGTGGAGAAAGTCTGGTATTGCTTGAGTCAATGTGAACAATGCTTGTTGCCTGTAAGGGTGAAAGTCTAACTAAAGTACATTACTTACACATATCACAAATATATGCAGATGTCTCCTCCTCTCCAAAACTAAAAACCAAACCAGTAAAAACACTGAATACAGCAGTTCAAGCCTAAAATCATTGTTTCTGCCCCGCTGTTGGACAGGCAAAGGACGTGATGGCGGGGGTGCCAGACGAGCTGCTGCTAGCGTTAGATCAGCTTGTTTCTCTGATAACTTAAGATCCAGACGTCTGATGTCTAAAATCCTTCATCCAGTTCAAATCACTGGATATATGATGATTTTATTTACATTTTCATTAATAACTTGAGTATTGGAACACTGTTCAGAAAACAGCAGCATCCCTGAGAACTCCTTACCACGTGCTCTTAACCTTAAATAACACAGGTCCAGAGCACATCCAGGTTGTTTACACGGTACTGTGCCATCTGTGCAGTGCACACAATAAGCTCCTGATGTTTAGAAACCCTAATGGTCTCAGTGACAGACACACCATGAGGGCATTAGTGACTAAGCCACAAGTACGCTTGCAATGCAGACAGTAGATGATTTGTAGTGCTGCTGGCTTTGTCCTGTTGCTGTGAGCTACTGGATCCTACGAGTGAGCTGTGTGACAGAGCTGCTGGTCGTGGGAATCTACTACTGATGGAATGTGACTTTGCGAACTCAGGAATCCTAAACACGCAGCTCACCTGAACAGCACAGCCAGACACAAACAACTAGAACAGACTGTGACAGAATAGACTAAAGCAAACCTTCTTACAGGCCTCCATCATCCCATGCTCATATGAGATGGATGGAAACACAAGAACCAATGTTTAGCTTCCTGCTGATTCTGGGGACCCAGCCAGAGGCAATCAGCTGATGGGGCAGTCAGGGGTTGTGTATCCACTGCATGCTACTGAGGCAACCTGAAGAATATTGACTTAAATGCACTTATTAGCACACGTTAGAGAAATAATATTGTCTCAGCACACTTCAAAGACTAGAAAGAGAGTCTGGTTTCAGCAGTCTGGCTGTATGTGACAGTGTGGTATCTGGGAAGGCGATGGATGGAGGGAGTAAGGGAAGAAATGATGGTAACTTTATCAATACAAGAGGATAACAGATAGAAGATGATAAAAAAGAAGAAAACTGTATAACAATTAAAAATCAGTGTACAACCAACTAACAAATAAAAGGTATACAAATTAGGGGAATGCCAAAGAAAACAAATGTGTTTGAAGTTTAATATTGACAGGCTGAAAACAGTTATCCAATGCAGGTATAATGTTTATAAGGAATGCTAATTTCAGGGTTGCCACTCTTTTTAAGAAATTATTTTCCAGGAGTTTTCTTGACAATACAGGACAGCAGTTGCTCCCAATCAGTCATATAATTTACTGGTAGGCCTAGTATTTAATCCTATTTTAATGATGCAGGGTTCACGATGAATATTGGCCAATATCCATGTTAGCCTGATTCCATGAGGGTCTTAGCTGTTCTCACCCCCAGCTGAAGTGTGTTACGATTAACATCACTCTGCATGTCTTTAACAACCACAACAACAAATTTGGTACTTAATAGGTTGTATGCATGTAGATATATTTATAGCATTTCCAATGGGCTTCTCTGAGAA
>NW_023339674.1:27406526-27411116 GCF_004916995.1 Morone saxatilis
CATCGGGGAGCAGTATCTTGCTCAAGGATACTTCGACACGTGGCAGGAGGAGCCGGGGATCGAACCAACAACAACCTAATTAGAAGACAAACCACTTTTCCTCTGAGCCGAGCCACAGCCGCCGCTTTATTTGATAATGAAATATCTTCACAGCAAATGACAGCAAAAAAAAAATCTAAAACCACCTAACAGCTGTATAGTTTTGGATCACACTGCTCGTGTTGTGGAAGAGAGCAAAAACTATAATGTACACATTATTTTCATCATCTCTGCTACACTTTAAAGGTGGTAGAGTGAGTATCAATGATCATACCCTTCACTACATTATGACATCATAGAAGCAAAGGATTATTTCTTGTAGTGAGTAAGTGTAAGTGTAAGTGTAGCGAAGGTTTGACCCAGACAGGTGTTCCAATGTCACCACTGAGGAATGTATGTGGGTGCCACAGGTCTAATCATTTCCCACTGTATGTGGTATGAAAGGGCTTACACTCCCATTACAGGATATGTGTATGTCTGGCTTTGATTTCCCTCTGTGTGTACGTCTGTGTTTGGTATTATTGCCAACTGCCAACCCATTCTTTCTGTCTTGTGTGAGGCATGACTAATAAAACACACAAACACACGTTCTCACACACTAATACCTCTTTTAGAACGAGGCCATCCATGCACATTAAACTCTATGATATATATTACTATAGTAAAATATCATTACATATTGTGATGCTGTGCAGCAAACAACAAATAAAAAACAATAACAGATTCATTTAAATAGACTGCATCAACATTGACTGAGGTGTGTGATCAGCATCCAACTCTATTCTTTACAGGTTGTTACAGTTTGTAAGTTAATGTAAATTGTTATATTAGTCTCATATGAACAATATGTGTTGCAAATGACTAAACATGTAAATCCCATCATCACCATGGTGACCACATTTCATCAACTTCAGTGCAGCTGTTTCAGCTTGTTACATATGAGTCATAAGTGAGTATTTTCAGGTCCTATGCTGTTTTCCCTGACTGGGTGCTAAGTCTGCTCTCCAATTCAGTCTTTCCCATGGTTTCCAGGATCTGTTTAGCCCTCCACACTTCCCCTATTTTCACCAAATTGTGGTTTTAGTGAGAGCTACTTTTCCCCTTACCCTGTTTCCTGGTTTAGCTTAACAGCAGTACCATTTCTGTATGCTGCTGAGAGAGAGAGAGAGAGAGAGAGAGAGAGAACGAATGAATGTAAGACAAAGCAGAGAAATGGGGGGGGGAGACTAAAAGCGTCGTGAGATATTGTACAGGAAGCATAGTGTTTTTTTTATGTGTATATGTGGGAATGTAAGTGTCTGAGAATCTGTATGAGCAACATGTTTTTCAACAGTTTGGCCTAAATTCTACACTCAAACAAGGAATGCATTTCATAATTAAAGCCTGATATACATTTATATATGTAGGCATTGGCAGTAGTATATATAATTGACAGAGCTTCTGGGTCTGTGAAGTGCAGCCAATGAAGAAGTGTCTTAAACATGCATTCCATGTAATGGCCAGCCGGGGGCAGCTCCGATGGCTGCAATAAAACATTGATACCATGCAGTCCAATGGCAAAATTAGCCTACTCAGCAGCATCACATATTTGTGATTGGCCCCTGTCCAAATATTTTTTTTGTGCCCCCCATTCCCTGGCAAAAAAGCACACTTGTGTACACACGGGCATATAGACACACAATGACTCCACCAATGTAAACCTGCAGCCTTTGATCAGCAGATGAAGTGCTAAATCTAGTAACGCAAATCTAACAGCCTGCCCTGGACCACCACAGCCTGCTGTGTCTGACTATCAAACAACCAAATTAGCTTTAGCCAGCCTATATTAACAAATCATCACAAAGTAGCTTACACAGTATGTCAATAGCTACAGAACAGATAGCAATCAAGAAAAGCACAGCAACCCATTATAGGCCTACTCAGTACGAATGAATGGTTGACGACATCTGATTACACAATAACTTGCATAAACAATTCATTAATCATCCTTCATCATCAATGGCACAATGGCCCAATGGCCCAATGTTATCGCAGACACAGATTACAGTAAATTTTCAATTTTTTTTAAAATTTAATTTAATTTAACATTTGAGAGGCAATTTAAATCCCTGATCCCACTCCATAACAAAGAGACACCTGTACCCATTAGAAGTTCATCCTATAGGCCTTTTGCTCAGCAAAGTCATTAACAACACTGCTCAAGACCAAGTTCCTCACTCTGCTGTCCTCTATTGAGAGTATAGCCAATCCAGCCTTTCTTATCTGGTGCTGCCCACACTACTAGTCACTGCTAAACGCGATATGTGACGGTGCAAAAGGGCCCACCCCCATGTTCATTTAGTAAATTATGGTCCCATTTAGGGTAAAATAAAAGACATGTCGAAACTGCACAGCCAACTCACAGTACATCACCTCCAATAGCTCTGATAAGCTGCCATGGCAACGACCATAATGCCAAACTCCACAATGGAACTCCACAAACCAATTTCACAATAGGTTCACACTTTGTATGTATACTCGATTGGAACTAGTTTGTACGACACTGACCACTTACAGTTGTTCCAAATAGCTGCACCCAAAGGTGGGGTGCAGTCATCAAAGGCAAGGGGGAAGATGCAATATCGTTTAAATACGGGTATAACAGCACCTATTTTCAGACAGTCTCTCCTGGAAGACATTCATAGTGTTTTACACATGAGAAGTGACAGAAATAGTTGGGTCAAGACTAACAAAGGAGCTAGAGCAAGAAATTCAGACAATGGCCACTTTCTCACTCCCGCCCAGCAGACCAATCAAGTGAAGCTAGATGTTAATGTCAGATCATCAGTTTCTGTAGTTACAGAAATGGGTGTCTTAAACTGGCCTCATTAAGAGTCGACAAGCTGAAACATTCCAAACTGGTTCATATGACAATAGGAGAAGAAACACACTCAGTGTTTTGTTTACAGTGTTTACCTGAAATGACTCAACTGAGATGACCTTGATGGAGTGTTCCTTCCCAGCCGACATGAAATATTTTAATATTCACTCACCTGACACATTGTGCAGGTATTTGTTCTGGTCTGCAGCTGTCATAATAATCCCTCTGTGTCTGGCTCACATCTGTGATTACATAACAGGAGACAAACATTTGCTATTCAGTGTGTAGCTTTAATCCCAGGTACTCTAACAGGGAAGTAAAATAGAGGACTTTAGTGAGCTGATCACACTGTCAAACATGTCTGGCTTTTCTATCCAGTAGCAAGAATCAGGTGGGTGCAACCAAAAAGTGGATTGTCCAATCAGCATTATAAAGGCTGACAAAAAGTGGATAACACAGATGAGAGAAAATAGACCAGAGACAGAACAATTATGGTTCAAAGATAATTAATGTAATCCAAAGATATTTAAAGGTTCCATATGTGAGATTCTGAAGCATTTTACATGATTTATAATTCATTCAGAATACTAACATTTGAAATGTTTGTAACAGCAGTATAGACATAGTTCGATTTTTGTGCTAAGCTCCAACCTCATCACTGCCTGCAGATAAAGATTTTGGGAGTGATGAGCAAACACCTTAAACACCCTAGCTGCAGCCTACAGATGGATGCTGGGGTGGTGGTCGGGCTTACAGAACAGGTAGGCAGCAATAATGATGCAGGGCAGAAATTTTGCACCTTAAATAGACCACCAAATTGGAAGGGTGTGCTTAGTTTGTGATTATAGTGAGTGAGGCATGTCGTGTGTATAGCAGTGCAGCTCAAGTTGACTGCCTGGACTAGCTTGCAGGCTTCCATGTATTAAGGACTATATTTATTAGATTTTTATTTAACAGATTGTAATGTAATTTAAAAAATGAGACCTTCCCCGACATTCTCTGTTGCCTGTTGACTGATTTATATGTGTTTCTATGTAGGATGTGACTTTTATGTGCACTCCTGAATGCCATCAGGATTGCAATCAGCTGCTTACAGTGGTCCAACATTGGTACAACACAGGTATATTGTGCTCCAGAGGTACTCAAGGTGAGCCACATCTATGCAAAGCTGTCTGTCACTGTCATGCAAACCTGTACTAATGACGATGATTTATTGTTTGTACCTGATAAGTTTACTACCAATCAGTTTAGTGGTAATACAACTACAATAAGGGTTCATTAATTAACATTAGAGTTAACTAACATATCTAATAAATATTTACTAATGGTAAATGGTAAATGGACCTGTACTTGTATAGCGCCTTTTCTAGTCTTCCGACCACTCAAAGTTGGGAATAATAATGCGTTAATAGACAGGTGTACAACCTGCTTGATAGATACTACACCACAATATATAATGACCTATATATAATATAACACATATATACATAGTATGTACATCCCAGATGTAGTGAAGTATTCCTTGAGCAAAGATACTGAAAAACGGCCCCCAAAATGCTTCCCGATGCTGGTGCATCGTGTTTGAATGTGAAATGAAATTAGCTCGTTTCTGTTCGAGTGGGCTTTGCTGCCATCACTGAGTTGAAATGTGTGAAAGGTGCAAGTGCACGTAATTGTACAAAGCCACTTTG
>NW_023339674.1:27411216-27414756 GCF_004916995.1 Morone saxatilis
CCAAGTACAGAACCTTGTGGAACTGTGAACGATCTGATAAATAGGACCTAAACCAGCTTAGTGCGGTTCCTTTAATGCCAATTTGATGCTCAAGTCTCTGTAAAAGAATATTATGGTCAATGGTGTCAAATGCAGCACTAACATCTAATAATACAAGTCAATTGTCACAGGTAAACTTCAACCAATCAGATTAACCAACCATACAATATAGTAAAACACCTATCGAAGCCAGTCGGGAGAAAAGTGAAAATATCTTTTCCATAAAGAAAAGCCTATTCTATTCTTCTTTTTTTGTGTACAGGATCTTAGTTGCTTTCATACTCATAGTTTGGTTGACTTGGTGGGTCCCAACAGAAAAAAGAACCACTGCTGCCTTTTAGTTCTGGTTTGTGCGCATGTTGACTTATTACAGACAAACCAAGAGGAGTATACACACCACATGGACTGATAGGTTACTCATTCACTTACTGTTTTTTGGATAAATAGACACACATGGGAAATCTAATTCTTGTGACAGACAGTAGGCCATACAGCACTTGACTGAAATGCATGCAATAAAATAGTGATTAAAATCATTACTAGTCCAGACTGAAGCTGGAAGAAACAAGATGAAGAAGATGCTTATTGTACCATGCTCAACACATCAGTGTTTTTACTCACTGTTAAAGAATTATTTTCCTCTTTAGCTGCCAAATGCTTGAATCTGTTTACCTAGTAGGCATTAACTGTGAGCTTTCTATTTGTTCACACAAACTATGAGTTAAAATTGATTTATTGTCAAAAGCTACTGCATTAGGAAGAAAAAAAACTACATACAATACACGCTAAAGCAGAAATGTAAAATAAAATAAAATAGATTATCCATATACAGACAACAAATATAGATATATACTGTAAATAGGTTGAGGCATTTCTCCTCAGTCTTTTTGTTAAATTCTATTTCTAAACCTGTCTGTTCTGTTGTTGAGGAATCCAATTGGAAGACTGGTCAGAGGTTTTCCACGATGGTCGGGTTCTCAGGAATCCGAGCTGGAGGAAGAGTCGTCTGCTGCGAGATTTTCTACGGATTGTTCTGTCTATCTTTCCCATCCCACCCACTCATCTCTCCTCCCTCATTCTGTTTTCCTCACATTGTAAATCCAGCCTGTGGTCTTGACAATTCAACACCATGTTAAGGTGAGATTTGTGTGTTTGTGCATTTGTGTGCAAATGTAATTTTTGCTGTGGAAGGAAGGGTTTTTTCCAACAGAAAACTGATACAAAGACCAACAGGACAAACAAAAATATTTATTATTGCTAACTTGGCCAAAAGTTGCAATTATTGTTGCTAACTTGACTGTGGAGCCCTGTGTGTGTGAACAACCATGTGTTCTAAATTATAATTAAAGAACCTTAAGTCCTTAAATCCATGAATACAAATTAGGCATCACATGACATGTCATGACATAGAATCCAAGCTAGGTGTCATTTAAAGTCCTCTCCAGTTCATTAGTTTCGTGTGTCTCTCTCTCCACCTTCCCTGTTACTCTTCAGCTATCTCTATCAATTAAAAGCTATAATATTGATGTAATATTCTTATTTGTATTCATTTTTGTATATTTTTGGTATCACTTTACCTGTACCGGGAAGAATGTGTTGGAAACGAAGCCTCCATTCACAGCTACAGAACTTATTATACAAATGTTTCTCATCACATTTGTATTTCTGACTTGCTTACATAAGCATATTTTCAATTTAGATCAGCATATGTTTTCCGTGGACTGTTTAAAGACAACTTGAACAAATGTGCCAAAAATGCAACCTACTGGGGTGTATTTCAGTGACTAACCTATTGACTTGGTGGGAATTTCAAACCATGAGTATAAAAACATTCTGAATCCGGTTCACTAACAGGATTTAAGAGCTATGTGCAGCTTTGCAGTCTCAAACAGGCCTGTGTGCATTCCTCTGTGGCTCTGTGGCACCCTTCCTGCTCTTTAAGTGTTCTTGAGGCGCCCTCAACCATTACCCCAAAACTCAGTCACGCTAAAGCAGACCACCTTCATGATAAATACCTTAACCATTTCTCCCTGTTAACAAAATCCTTCACACAATACTTAAGTCCAGTATTTTACAACCCCTGTATCACATTTCAAGTTGGACCTTGAGCACTGGCACACAGTGGAAGTTTTGGACTCTGGCAGGCTGTACCTTAGCATGGAGCAAACTGCACTCTTGGGTGGCACATTTCAATATTACCTGACATGTTTGGCCAAAACTCTCGACATTTGATTTTGAGATCAGCTGACACTGAGACTTACACACCATCACTAGCTGTGTGTGCAGGCAACCTCACATTTAAATGGCAAATCATCTGGTCAGTTGCTTGATTATTTTTCTCCCTCTGCATACTTCTCTCTTTATTGGAAAATTGTTGGAAAATTCTGTCTAGTGTGTGTTTTATAAATGGTGTCTGACTGAACAAACAAACCTGACAAAAATCTAATAAAATACTACGTTAAGTTCTGGAGCTGATGTGAAAAAATACTTGAGCCAACATCAGATTACAGCTGAAACTGTGAGCCTGAAAAACCTGGTCCAAACCTGAGCTGAACCTGCTAAGCCCCGATCAAAACATTCAATGGTTTATTTTTGACTGCTAAATTGCTAATAGTATTTATCAGAAATGGGATTGATCCTTCGCCCCAAAACCAAGCAATTATGTATGAAAATAGTCTTCCTCCTAATCCTGGCAGCCTGGTATTTGCCCTCAGGCTGCTTCCTCTATCTTCCGCCCTGAATTGGATCAGGTCTGAGTTTGGTTGGTTTCTGCCACTCTGTCTTCCAAGCCTCTGAGCCAAATATTTTCCCCTCCAAAGGTTTCCACTGACAGGCTGTGGGAACCAGGCAAAGCAGTAGCGGCAGCAGGACTCTTATGTCTGTCTGGTCCACATGTTGGTGGAGTCAGATCAAATGTGAAGATGCTTTATTAATCACCACAAGTCAAAAGACCCTTTCTTAGCAACTTATGTCAAAAAGAGTCAAAAAAAGTAGGATGTTTAACAGTTGATTTTATTCCACAGGATAAAACATTAAACTGTCATAAAGGCCTAATATATTTATTGTGTATTTCAATATATACTAATGGAATACTTTAGACGTACAATATGCAATTTCTGCCACTAGGGGGCCTCTCACATTAACAGAAGACTAAGTTTGATGATGTCATGAAGTAGCGTGGGATCATGGGAGTTGCTGTCTTCACCACCATTGCCGCCACAGAGGTCTCCTCCTCTCCAAAACACCTTAAAAATCACTGTTTCTCCCACGCTGTTGGGCAGACAAAGGACGTCGCGGAGGGGCTGCGATGGGGAGGATGGACAATAATAAAAGTAATTAAAGCTGCAAGCAGCGTTGGGTTGGACCTCGCCATCGAATCACGTCGGGGCCTGCACGGCGGTCGCCCCATGGCCAAGCCCTCATCTCTGAGTCGTCACGTGTTTCAGACACCATGCAAAAGACTTACGTGTTCAAAACTTCACATAAATCAGATCAAAGTTG
>NW_023339674.1:27414856-27417831 GCF_004916995.1 Morone saxatilis
AACCAAATTTTATTTTGAACCAAAATACTAAAAACAACAAAAATAAACATGTTATTTATTGTCGCTTTAGTAAAATGAAAGACAAAACATCAAAAGTGCACTGTGGGCAGCAGGGCATATGACTTAAAAAGTTAACTGTTTTTAGTTTTTTTCGGCCTTTTATTGGCTTTATTGATAGATAGGGAGATGGAGAGAGATGGGATAACACGCAGCAAAGAGCCACAGGTCGGATTCGAACCCCGGCTGCTGCAGCAACTCCGTATATGGGCCGCCAGCTCTACCAACTAACCTAACTGGGCACCCAAAAAACGTAACTGTTTTAAACTACTAGCTGATGCAAAAAGTAGCAAAACTAGCTGAAGCAAAAAGTGAATTTCCTTGCTATGCCAGGATCTGCACATAAATTGCGATTCCAGAAAAAGAGAAAGGAAGAAAAAGAGGGGGCTGGTAAGGGCTATTAACAATTCAATGACCAACTTTTTTCAGCTCTCAGCCAGGCAGAAGAGATAAACAGGCCCCCACTAAGGCTGCCAGTTTACATGTATGTGTTTGTATAGGAGTATGTTAATGTGATCCAGCCATTTCTGTGGGGGGTTAAAAAAAAAAAAGCTCAGACAAACACATTCACAGAGACAAAATAATCAGGAAGCAGCTTCTTTTATGATGTAAATAAGCCATTGCTCCAAAATAATGTTGTGGTAGGAGAGAAATCTGATTACTTACCTGCTTCATGCACAGTATGTGTGACCAGCTTACTACAGCCTTACCGACCAGCCAGCTCCTCTGACGTCAGTCACTGTGCTGATAAAAAGTGTAACTTCTCTGGCTGATAAACATAATTACATGTGTTCATTATGTTCTCACTAAATCTAAAGGTATATGAGTGTGTGAATAGCTCAGAGTGGGACATCAGCCTGAGGGAGCACAACAATTATATTACACCACTCTCACACAAACACACGTGATGTTCGTGGCTTCATGCATTTTGACTTTTGTAATCCCTGCATGGGTAATGTGTCCTGACACTTGCTGACAGGTCATTGGCAGCTCTCCCAGGTTTCTGCCTTTGTAGTCTGCTGCAGCTCTTCTACCTGTACAAGCTGTATTTTTATCACCTGGGACAAAATAATTGACGTAGCACCTTAACTGGATCACTGTGTTCTTCCAGCATATGATTCTCCCTCAGGTGCAAATAGCTGCTAGATGACTTGATCACATGATTTTTTTTAGGTTGCACATTCAGGTACATTTCCTAACATAGTGGTATGCCCATAAAGTTTACCACAGTCAATGAGGTGTGTATTATAAATTTGTTGCTCTTTTTGATGTGAAACCATTAGGCCTGCTGTTCACTGATGGCTGTTTGGTAATCACATACGTCTCACACAGTCAGAATCCTAAACACAAATAGATCTGAAAAAATCTAAATAGTCTTAAAGTATTAATGACAATTGCCATAATTATTCTTGCAACCTTTGCCATATGTTTTCATCTCAGCCATAATATATTCAGGCTGCTTTATGAAACTTTGTCATAACACTGTTTGGATTTTTCCAAAACCTGCCAAATCAGTTCACTACAATAACAAAGAAGTTCAGTCCTTTTCAGCCAAATCTTTTACTAACATGACAACCTTTTGTTAACTTCTTTTAGTAATTTACAAACTTTGCTTATACAGTGAAACATAAATGGACCATTTTCACAGCAGCCATTTTGCCATGAAATAGTAGGGTAATCACAGGTGTTACCATGATACTAATTAAGGCTCTGTTCCATCAAGGCTACGTTCATGCTCAAGCCTTAGTGCCCAATCCTGATTTATTGCTCAGACCTAATTTTTTTTGTTTAGCTGTTCACATTTCTTTTTTTAAATGTGGCCCATATCAGAATCCAGTGTGAACAGGTCACAGTCCTGAAGTGACCTACTTGACGAATGTCAATCTAGTAGAGTAGAGATTAGTTAAGTTACATGAATTCTTATGACTGTTCACACTAAGGTCACATTGCAAAAAAATCTGATCTGTATCTAATGAGAAATTGAAAAGATCAGATTCCATGTAGTTTGTGCTGTTCACACTGTCATGAAAAATAAGATCTGAGTCACATATGAGCAAATAAAATCTGATTTTGGTCACTTTGGCCTGCAGTCTGAACCAAGTGTGAAACTATAGTGACGTCACCCATTGGTTTGTGGAGTACTTGTTGTGTCTTGTCAAGTTTGTTAAGTTTAGTCATGTTAAGTGTTTCATGTTTAGTCCTTCCTGTTTTATTTTGTAGTCACCTTTTCCCCACACTCGAGGAAAGCGCTCTGGTGCCCGCCTCCGCTCCCCCTCCACCCCCCTGGATTGTTGACAGCAGCCCAGTGTATACTGTCAGGAAGCTACTGGCAATCTGCAACCGGGGCCGTGGAAAACAGTTCTTGGTGGACTGGGAGGGTTACGGTCCGGAAGAGCGGTCATGGATCCCTTCACGTTTCGTCATGGACAAAACCTTGATTAGTGACTTTTATGCCCGCCACCCAGAGGCTCCTGGGCCGTCAGGAGTCGGCCGTAGAGGTTGTGTACTGTTGTGTCTCATCAAGTTTGTTAAGTTTAGTCAAGTTAAGTGTTTCATGTTTAGTCCTTCCTGTTTTATTTTGTACTCACATTTTCCTTCACTATTCAAATCCTGTTCCTCCCTTTGTGTGATTTTCCTGCCTTTGTAAATTGTCTGCCCCTGCCTCTGATTGCTTCACCTGTTCTCACTTACACATGGTATAAATAGTCCTTGTTTTGTCTTTGTCAGTTCGTCAGTAAGTCAATGAGTATCGTCAAGTGTTGTAGTTCAGAGTCCAGGTTATTTCATGTGTCAATTGAAGTTTGACTTTTGTTTGCATTTTTGATATCCTCCAAGAGGATTCGCTGTTTCCCCAACAACAAGGCTTTTGTGTGTGTGTGTGTGTGTGTGTGTGTTCTGGAAGACTTCCTGCTTAGTTC
>NW_023339674.1:27417931-27421351 GCF_004916995.1 Morone saxatilis
ACACATTAAAGACACACACACACACACACACACACACTCAGAGACAGGCAGTGGGTCAGTTTACATGCGTGGTGTGACTGTGGTGTATTTAAGTATTTAAGCGTCATAAACAACAAAGCCAACAGCAGGCCCAATCACTCAGATGAGAGGTAAAATTGCCCTTAATGGAGTGTAGAAAAGGCTGCAGATTCAAACAGCAAGTCTGCAGGCTAACGTCAGACACTGGCCTAAACACTGTTTTAGTGGCTGAAATTATAGTTTAGCTGCTACCCTGTCTACCACCAACACACCAATTTGAGGAACCTGCAGTGTCGCAAGCTGACGATGAGAGTTTATTCATTCATTTTCTGGGTCATTCATCTCTCATCTTAACAGGGGACGACACATTAAGAGTGGAGCCTCTCGTGCAAATACAGCTGTTTAGAGGACAACCTATGCTCAACAAAAAATAAAAGCAGAACGTCAGGTTAAAGGAAAGGTGCAACACTCTGGTAAAGATGCTCTTAGATGCTAATTATGTTTACAAGATTTTTTTGTGAAAGTTTGATGCAAATTTCTGATATGTCATTGTGCCAAAATAAAATGTGTTTCCATATTAAAGAGGACAAGACAAGATGACATCATAAACTAGTAACTCTGATATATAATATAATCTGACATAATAAAGGCTTTAAAACTAGCTCTTAACTCTTTGAACAAGAACGAATCTCAAGATCATATAATAATGAAGGTGTTACCTGAATTCCACTACCTCTTCCACTCGTACTGTCTTTTGGAGGCTGTAGCGGGCTAGGCTAGTAATGCTAGAATAAATGAACCGGTATAAACTGATTCCCTGGGAAGCTGAGACACATACTAAATGCCACCCCTGCATAAATCACTGCACCACTTGTGCTACCCCAGTCAAAAATGCCTCTGCACACTAATAACCCATTGGCACACAGTGAACCTGGTCCCCGGGACAGTCGCTTGCATTGCTCAATTGATGATTCTTTCTTTCCAAGGGTGAGGTGAGAAGCTGGAATATCATACCTGACTGACATGATGGTGGTATCAATCATATCTTTTTGCTGTTGGAAATTAGGTGAATTGCTAAGTGAATTTCCCAAAATGACTGACTTTTCCTTTAATAAGAAAGTAAAGGAAGTTACTAGAAGTAAAACAGTACTAAGTAAACAAAAAGTTAAACACTACAATACTGTAATATTTTAAGTGTTTAACGAGATTCAGAGAATCAGTGAATCATCAAGAATTCATAGAGGCACCTTCAAATCAAAATCCATTACACGTTATCAGTGGTGTCATGTCCAGTGCACCTGGGCCTTTGTGTGTTGTGACGAAGACTTTTATCAGAGACTTAACACAAAACCTTCCGTAAGTGCTAATCTGTATTCTCTTATCAACGCCTCCTCAAACAACAATCATATGCTAACATCAGGTGCTATCCACCTTACACTCCATCCATAGGCTAACAGGAGATAACATTTGTGCTCAGCTATCATTAGTGCTATACTAACAAAGATTAAACTGTTATTAGTGGTTAGCTAACAGCTATGCATACTCTAAATTGAACAAACACAATGACTAATGATGACTAAAGATGAAACATTTGAGAATATGAGAATGAGTAGAGAGATATCAGTAAAAGTTATAACTTCAGTGTACATGGTAACTTTCTTTTTCATGGCGAATCGTCAAATTGGACCACCCAATGGGCACACTGTTTGAGGGCGGGACTCTTATCAGACATGTGAAGTTCCGTTAAGATCGGTTCATGTTTGCAGAAGATCTGACAAATTCCTCTTTCATGGCGAGTTGTTGAAGTTCCATGCCATGGGCACGTTGTTCGACAGAATGTCGTAAATGCACAACTTTTAAACGTGAATGTCTTTAGATGGCTGTGTCCAAATCTGAAGTAAATCCGAGCAATTCCCTAGGAGGAGTTTGTTCAAATACAATGTGTGCTAATCGCCAGAAATGAGCACTAAATCCAAAATGGCCAACTTCCGGTTGGGTTTGGGATATGGCACCCACTGGATTTTTAAAGCAAACCCCTAGGACTGCCTTTTTTCACTTACGTAATATTGCAAAAATCAGACACATCCTGTCACAGACAGATGCAGAAAACATGCATTTGTTACTTCTAGGCTGGATTACTGCAACTCCTTCATATCAGGCTGCCCCAATAAGTCCATTAAGACGCTACAATTAATTCAAAACGCTGCAGCACGAGTACTGACAGGAACTAGGAAAAGAGATCACATCTCTCCTGTATTAGCTTCTCAGCAACCTCCTCTTTACCTACAGATGCTATTAAGGTCAGTCCTTCATATCTTAAAGAGCTCATAGTATCCTTTTACCGCACTTAAACGACCTGGGATCCTGAATGCGCACTTGTGTCCCCAACGACGTCAACGCAAGGTCTGAAGGTCAGGGAGCAACTGGCAGAAGTAAGCTTAAAAAGGCTAGCTCGGTGGTGGGAAGGCTGACAGTTGGAGGAGTGAGGAAGAGGATGAGAAGAAGCTAAACAATCCATGGAAACCCCTCTCATCTCTCTAACTGGAAGCTGAGGAATCAGAGCACTTAGCCTAGACTGAACCAGCCCCGAGTCTAAAGCCGGTTTGGAGGCTTATTTGTACCGCAGCAATCAGACTCCCACAATGCCATAGCACCGTATCACCCCCACTGACTGCTTAAGTTTATCAAAAGCGCTTAAAATAATTTTAAATTTGCACACATTGTATTGCCATTGATATAGTGCATTATTCATCTTAGTTTATATTCTATTATATTGTTGTAATTATTATTTTATACATTGTATGTACACGTACTCTTTTTATTGCATCACACCCAAATGCTCTGTGAATTGGAATTTCTCAGGGCTTAATAAGGTATATCCCTCTCTTATCTCCATCTTATTATTTACAGGTAAAGGCTGGGTGTACAAAAAGCCGACACACAGTGTGTTGCTGTGTGCTAGGAAGGCTGGCTGATTTAGAACAGGGGATTATGTGATTATTACCAGGAGTGTTATGTTGGACTGACAGCTAAGGCCAAACTTTCCACAGACCTGTTAGAGAAGAAGACCTGTCGTTGTAAGCTGGAAGGGCTTTGTCCACCTTTCATATCTCTCTGTCTTATTTACCCCCCTCTGCTTCCTCTCTCTCCGTCTGTTCTCTCACACGCTTCACTAGTGGCTTAGATGGCTTTTATCCTGTCTCTCTTTATCCTCCTTACTCTTCCTTTTCTTCATCTCACAGGTGTAACCTAATACTGATGGCTCAAGCATCTCCAGGTACCCTATGTCTCTTTTAACCTTGTCAATCATGTGATTTGTTCACTGCGTGTGCGCCAGTATAGCTCTTCTGAGTATGATCATAAATGTATGTGTTTGTGAAGAGTTCTTATCCAGAGTATATT
>NW_023339674.1:27421451-27424360 GCF_004916995.1 Morone saxatilis
CTCTGTAAAGAGTTGTATTTAACTGATCTTAGCTGCTGCATATTGAACACCCATCCTGACCCATCAAGTGGGTGTGTGTGTGTACAGAGACCTTTAGCTCCGTCAAGTGTCTTAGCTCATGGTGGTACATAGTACTGGGAATTTCTCTGGACCTAAAAATTACGTTAAGATGACCAGTAGCCTGCCTCAGCCTTCTATCACCCGACCCACCTCGCTCTCATTTGAAAAATGTCCTGAGATGATATGCCCTTCTGCCGTTATGAAAATTGCCCGTATACCTACACAAACAATCCCATGGTAACCACATTTTCAATTTGACCCCGCATCCTAATTGGCATTAAACTGAAGCTGGTTATTTAAAACCTATGTAAATAAAACCGTTGTTATCTAAAAGCATTCGAAGTACATCAGCTTTGGTACATGTTAGAAGAAGAAGTGAAGCTGGAGAGAAAGTAAAAACTCGTGAGGAGGGCGCGCGGGATGCGGGGACAAAAATAAAGTTTTTTATCATCAACCACAACATCAGCTGAATAGCACACTTCATGCACTATGTGGTCAACACTGCAGGGGGAATGGTGGAGTGATGGGGCTGCCGCGTTACCAGCGCCTCATGAGCAGGTTTTGGGGTTAGGTTGCCTTGCTCAAGGGCACCTCGGCAGTGCACAGGAGGTGAAACTGGCACCTCTCCAGCTATCAGTCCACACTCCATATTGTGGTCTGTGGGACTTGAACCGGCAACCCTTCGGTTCCCAAGCCAAAAGAGTCCCTACACACTGAGCTACTGCCGCCTAAGACTTTGTCTTGACAACTAGCATAGATTGTAATTTTGTTGATTAATTTTGTTAATCAGGTGCTTCAATTGCTGCATGTGCACAAAATATTCGCTTATATACCATCAAAGTACAGTCCAAAACCAAAGTATGTGGATCATGTCCTTCTTTCCCTCCCTATATCAGATTACGTTCAGCTCTAGTAACTCCAGCAGCTCTATTTCCTAATGTGAGGCATTAAATTTTCATCTAGTCCAATTTTAATGAGTTAAACACTTCCAACTCCAACAGTTTGGCTTGACTGCATGTCATTTATATGCCGTAATTACTACCATTGCTATTTGCAAATAATGTAAGCTACATTTTTCCCACTTTAGCAGCTAAAAATATTAGCAGGCTGTTTCAGGGGTGGAGATGGAAAAATGTACAAACTAGTTCCCCATAGTGTCATGAATACAGAAAGGCGTTAGTAAGGTGTTGTTCTACCATGGGCCTTCTCCTTGGCAAATATTCTCAAAGTCAGTGGAACTCTATACTAGACCATTCTTCCAAAATATATTTGCTCATTTGATGTTTTGTGCATTTTTATTAAAGCCCCCTCAAGTCAGAAATCAGTTTTTCTTCTTGTTCTTACAGTGTGCTGTTTGAATGATGTCTGTGCAGAATTTGACACTGATAGGATGTTTTCACATTCATCTGCTGAAAGTGGAAAGTTTTTCTGCTCATTGAAAATCAGATTTTAAGGGGCAGGGGCCTACCAGCATGATTTGTGACATCACAAATAGTTGGGAAGTCAATCTTGGTCCAGTATGCAACTTCTACAGTGTGATGCTCACACTGTACAGAACTACAGTGTGGTTTTTTCAATTCATTGGGATTCCAAAAACGTTTTATTCAAACAAGACGACCACATCCACCAAGTGTCTCTCTTTTACCGAACTGAGGCCATCTTAACTGCCTTGTCATGTCAAGTTAAAACCCACTTATTTCCAAACTTGACAGAAACCAAATAAAACTCAGCCAAACTGACTTTATAAGTATTTACAATGTTCCAACAATCACCATTTCTGGTGTCTAACTGCCCAGTTGAGTTAGATGTGAAAATATTCTATGTTGATGTGTGTTTGTTGTGCCTGTTGTCCTGGCCGGAGTTGCTGTAAATCACCTTGTTACTGTATTCCCTCCTGCATTCCCTTGTTGCTGTATTCCCAAACTGGTTGAAAAAAAAACCTTAATTAACAGATGTTAAAATATTCTGGCTCTACAGCTGCTTTTCCTCTCACTCGTTCTTCGGTGTGTATTGTTACTCTGCCTAACGTGTGTTGCTGAGCATTGGCTCTCATTTTTCGGAGGCAGACCATTAAATTGGCAACAAAAAAAGACAAAAATTGCACAAAAAACGGCGATGGACTCTGCCAATTGCTGATATATTCGTCTAATCGCCCAATCCTGCTTGGAGATTGTAGGTAATGTGGTCTTATTTCTATATCAACATACAATTGAACATTTTAACTCTGCTGCTGCAGGGGGCAAAAAGGGGGGCTACAACACATTTTTGCCCTGGATTGTCTGTCTCCTTGCAGTTTTAGTGAAACATTAAATCTAAAAAGCTTCGTACAGTTTAAAAGAGTGTTACGATGAAGAATGATGAAGATGATAAATATCAGAGCAATGTTCTCTGTAATAATCATCCAGAATAAGATCTAAACTTGTATCACCAAATGAGTTGCACCACAGTCAACATCTGTGGTTAGCAACACAGCAACAGCAGTTATGATCAGATACACCTGTACTGAACTTCCTGATAGAGCCCCCTGAGCATGTCCTCTAATTATTCTAAATATCCCTGTGGCAGTGGCCTGCACACACACACACACACAAAAGCTCCCCTTTCCTGTAGATATTCAGGAGGTTCACCTCAGACTGTCAGTGTCTGGGATTCTGTAATCCTTGAAGCCCCTTGGAGCACCAAGAGAGAAAGACTCAATGTCATCCAGACCAGAGCTACCACTAAATCTTGGTAAATACCTACAAGTCCATCTCACCCAGACAAAGACAGAGAGGGGGAGAGGAAGAAAGAGAGAGATGAGACCAAAGGGAAGGAGTAGGATAAAGAATGAGATAGAGAGAGAGAGAGAG
>NW_023339674.1:27424415-27424560 GCF_004916995.1 Morone saxatilis
GAGAGAGAAAGAGAGAGAGACCCTGTCTACCCACTCTTTCTCCCCCTGTCTAAAGGGAGAAAATGAAAGGCGTATAGGCTCATACTTAACTGCCTCCTGAGTCTGTCTCTCTCAGAGGATCTGAGTTTACACAGCATTCTGCATC
>NW_023339674.1:27424660-27428130 GCF_004916995.1 Morone saxatilis
CTACTCTTAAATGTAGAGATGGTGTCTGCCTCCCGAACCACAACTGGAAGCTGGTTCCACAGGAGAGGAGCTTGGTAACTGAAGGCTCTGACTCCTGTTCTACTTCTGCTTAAGTTGAGCTTTTTAAATCACTACCCCTTGAGTGCCTCAGATTTCTTCAACAATTCTAAACTGAGCTAATATCTGCTTTACTGTATATCACGAGACAACAATCCACACACACACTCTATTCTGTTCAACTTAAAATGTCTCAGTAACTCAACTGAATATAACAATACAGAGAAAGACTGTAGAATCCTCAAAAACTGTATTTATTGCGGATGAATGAGTACACCATCATCATTCATTATTAACTACATTTCTGTATCCAAATCCATAGGAATGGCTGGGGTTTAAACCAGACTTGGCTGGTGCTGGTTAATCAGGGTTCCCCCTCTTCTGGTAGATGTGGGTTAGTTATAGTATTTCCAAAGTAGACTTGACGCCAACAGTTTGCTGCAGGTGGTGTAAACAGCTCTTGACAGACATGGGATCAGAAATGAAAAAGAAGCATTTTTCCATTCCACTTTGTGTCTGGTAAACCTGCTTTCATAGTGAACCCATACCCTAGCTTTCATACCCTAACCCTAACCCTTATCTTACCAACAGTTTAGTTTCCAACAGCATAAAATTTATTTATTAATTTAATACAATTAAATTTTCCAGCACAACATAGCTAATTTATAGTTTATTTTGTCATTTTAATACATTTCCAAGTGTTTCCATGACTGGAAAACTAGTCTCTAAATTTCCAGATTTTCCAGGATGTATGGGAATCCTGTGATAAATAATGAATAAAATTGATAGGTGGTAATCAGAAGTTGCTGTATTTATTAGAAAACTATTTATAGATACTTTTTCTGAAGAGTTAGTGGAGGCCTAATCAAAGCTAAAAAGACATAAAAAAACAAAACTATTCTATTTATTTTATTTAGTTCAATTCAGTGCATGCAGTGTGTATAGTGACAGTCCACTTAGTTGAATCATTCTGCCGTTGTTGAACCTCTGATAAGATGGCTCTTCGGATGTTATTTGTTGAAAAGTAGCTGCTCTGTCTCATATGAATGTCCTTTGTGAAAATATCAGAAATTCTTTTTTCGTGTTTTAACTAGCATTCAGCACACAACACACACACTTCAAAGATTTAGTTTCAGCCATTACAGTGAATCCCCCACTGAGGCATGTGTGCAGCACAATGCAAGGATAATGGTGTGTAGCTTAAGTCCTTCATGTGTGCACAAGGCAATACCTATGAAAATCCCATATTCACCCTCTGTCAATATGTGATGATGTGATGTGTCACTGAGAGGCTCCACTGAGGGTTTTTACTACAGAGATGTACTTCAGTGCAAGGGCAAAGTCAGTAGCCAAACACGCAGAGCAAGAGTAACTAAAACATTTAAAGGGCCAGTGTGTAGGATTGGCATCTAGTGGTGAAGTTCAAAATGCCTTTGTTTCACCTTCCCCTTCCAAGTGCTACAGCCGGTTTGCCCCTTCTGGGCTACTGTGGAAAAATGGCAGACTCCATGAGAGACGACCCATAGATATAAATGGCTCATTCTAAGGTAACAAAAACATTAAAAACAATAATTTCTATATTATTTGTGATTATACACTAATGGAAAAACAATTGTGCATATTACATTCCATTTCTGTCAATAACATCCATTATAATTTACAACTTTGACCTACTGTACTTTCTGTAGTTGCATGCACATATTAACAACATTTTAGTGCACTCACTTTAAAGCTGACCTACACCCTACAGAAGTGGTTTACATAATCTGAACAAATTGTTGGTTGGTTTCCAACCTGTGATTGTGTGACTGCTGGTATTTCAGCAGTGAGTATGATGTTATCATAACTGACTTACATTATCCCAAATGCTTCCAGCAATGTTCAAACCCAAATGATCATTTTATTCAGGTAACAGTGCCTTTCACGGTACGTTTCCCACTTCCCTCTAGCTGCTGTAACTTCTGGGTGAACACAGGATATGTCAAGTGAGGAAGAAAGTTGGAAAATGTGACTGAACATAATGTGAATAAAACCTGAACACATTACCTAGTCCATGAACAATTTCTGCCTGAGTCACGGCAGATAGATTTTCATCAGCTGTGTTTAACAATAAAGACAACAACTCCCATGATGCCACGCTACTTCGTCATTAGACTTACTCTTTTGTTTTGATGTTTGTTTTGATGGGCAGCAGAAATGATTCCATGATTCTATCTGACTGATGCCTTTGTCTACTTTTCAGTGTTGAGCAACTCAGCTCAGCTTCTATTGGAGGGAAAATTACCGCCATTCACAACACACACACTGACTTTGTCAATATTGATCCTGCCAGAGCGAGAACACTTCAGTTCCAGCAGATAGGAGGTAAGGAGCTGAGCTCACTTGTGTTTATGGGGAGGGACAGAAAGCAAGAAAGAGATGTTAGTGAGTAGTTCTTCTCTTTTTCCAACTGATATTTCATGGGGTTGTGGGATTTTTCCTCTTACTTGTATTGATATTTATCCAATCAATATATCAATATAAAGGAACGAGATGACACTCTACTTGTGGTGCTCAAAGTGCCAGATTGCTCTTGGTGTGTGAATGTGAATAAGCTAGTTTCTGTTTGATGGGCTTTGCCATCTCTGTGTAAATGTGTGTCAAAGGGTGAATGTGGCATGTAGTGTAAAAGCATTTCAAGTTGCCAGAAGACTAGAAAGGCGCTATACATGTACAGTCCATTTACCATTTGAACACAGTCAGACGAGGACTGAACACAGTGTCCAAGACAGATGGAGGCCAGTTTGAAGACCGCAATACTGAGGTGTTTTACTTGATGGACTTGGAAAAAGTAGCGAATTGCCGCTAACTATAATGTAAGTGGCTGTTAGCTTAGTTAACAAATAAAACTGAATTGAATCGAATTGAATAGCTTGTCTAGCTGTGCAGCTAATGTTAGCGGACTTATCCCCGGGCAAATAAAACCACCTCTGTACTGTATTCCTTGTTGTCAAACTATTAAATTCAATTCAATTGTATTTGTATAGTGGCAATTCATAATATGGTTAAGTTTAAGCAACTAAAACACTTAAAGTTAGAGATTGTAGTTAAGGAAGAGAGGAACTTCAATGGCAAGGTTTGTTATGGGATACAACCTCCACACACACTGTGACACTGTGTTAGGCTGTTTGAGGCAAAAAACATAAAAAGGGCACCAGCATGCAGAAAGTTGTGTTGTATTTATGGTGAAAGAGGGGTTATGATTAGCGCCCCATAAGCACATAAGCACACCTAGAGGGCGCTTTTTATCGTGTTTTGCCACTAAAGGGCATCCTAAGAGGCAAATTATTGTGTTTGTCCACTAGAAGGGCACTCATGAGAGGCATTTTATTGCTTTATGTCCACTGGAAGGGCAGCCTAAAGGTACTTTTATT
>NW_023339674.1:27428155-27435403 GCF_004916995.1 Morone saxatilis
TGTCCACTAGAAGGGCAGCCTAAAAGGTACTTTATTGTGTTTCCAACTGGACCTCCAAACCCACACACACACTACTTGGGGTGGGAAGGTTGTTGATATGATCCCTGGTTCCTCCCGCCACGTGTTGAAGTATCCTTGAGCATGAATACTGAACACTGAATTGCTGTGAATGTGTTGAATGCATTAGTTGTCTGTTCAGATGGCTTTGCCATCCACTGAGTGAATGTGTGTGACAGGGCGATTGTGGCATGTAGTGTAAAAGTGCTTTGAGTGGTCGGAAGACTAGAAAGGCATCATACAAGTACAGGTCCATTTACCATTTACTACTTCCTGCATAAATCTTGAGTGCAGAATTGTCCAATATGGACATAATTACAAGGAGAAATGACATTTTTTTAGATTTATTTTAGACATAATATTTCTTCTTCTCAATGTTGATTATTTCTGCCTTTGTGATGTAACAGTTGTTACCTTGTCCCTTTCATTGTGCACATGGCATAAAATTGCCCGCTATGATCTGAGACTTTAAAAATAATTCAAATGAACGTGTGAGATAGTCCTTTCCCATGTCAGTGTTTTTTCGTAGCACTCTCCCTCTGTTTCTTATCATGAAGGGAGCATTGTGTGTCTCTCTGGCTCCTCATTTCTGTGTCATGGCTGTCTGACTGTGGTCTCAAACACCATGCTCACGCATTACATAACGTCACTGTATGTGTTTTCCAGCAGTTTGCAGCATGCCCGATGCCAAAACTGTATCCATGGAGACATAATTGACTAAGGATGTCATAATCCACCAGCTGCCATCGAAACATTAGAGGGAAATCTTGATATACGACTGTTTACAATCTCTTTCTCTCTGTATTAAAGCAGCCTCTCGCTCCCACTGTCCCATTCTTTTTGTATCTCCCATCATTAACTACCTCCCTGTAGGTCTCATCTTATTTTCTTTAGTCTTTATCCTTCTTTTTCACTCTTTCGTCTTTCCTCATATCAGTTCCTTTGTCGCTCCTTCTCTCTCATGCTGTTCTTAAACTTTAACTATCGTTGCTAATCCCAGAAAGTAAGAATGTGTTACTCATCCCTCTCTCACTCAATTTCTTGCTGTCATTACTCATCTGTTTGTGTTTTGCAGAAAAGTATTACACTGTAATGAAAAACAGGAATGGCATGTGTTGCAATTGGACTGACAGTCCCACGCAGAGGCTGAGACATTGGGCAAGCAACCAGCAGATAGTTTCAAGTGGTTTGGATTCTTCAGGTCTGGTGGTTTGAGTGGGTGACAGGATTTACTGGATCACTACAGTTAGTTTCTATGTTGGGCCAGATTGTGTTGTCTGACACAGCAAATCTGGAGACAGACATGGGGGTGCAAATTCACTGTGTGTGTGTGTGTGTGTGTGTGTGTGTGTGTGTGTTTATGTCTGTGTGTGCTTTATGTGGGAGTTATGTCTAACACTATGGGAGTTAAATCCTTAGAACAGCAAAATCCACTTATGGGAGGTGTCATTTTGAATAGTTCTGACTTCCTTAATGTCTTTAGACTTTTATTTATTGTGACAGTAATTTTTCAAGATGTAGATGATAAAAAGTCAAACATTAGATAAATCCACAGTATTGAATGTACATACAATACATATTAATATTTTACAATTTACTTTATTGGATAGTGATAGCTGAAGAGCTACAGGAAAGGGAGGAGAGAGAGGGGACAACACAGAGCAAAGGGACACAGGTCGGATTAGAACCCTGGAAAGACTCTACTAGATGAGCCACCAATGTTACATATTATAGCTTTAAAAATGGTTATTAAAACTCAGTTTCTCAGATAAATCATACAGTTCAATATTATCATTATGCAGCACCTCTACTAGCCATGGGAAAAGGGAAAATTTTATTTTTGTAGTTCAACACATGACCAGACTTTTTAGCTTCAGTTCTTGCTTCCTCATATTTGAGAAGTTTGGATCTGTAATTTCTTCTAGTGTATGCTCAAATATTAGCATTGAAACAGAACAAATGTTTAGGACATATGGAAGATGATTTTTTCAAGTTTCTCAGTTGACTAATGGGACATCCACCCAAAACTTGTGAAATGTATTCCTTAAAAATCCCCATGGGTTTAAGCAAAGGGGTCAGGGTTATAAATTTGGAAATAAATGCATTCAAACATTGACTATAACTATATTGGTATCCAGGGTTCACCAATGGCATGGATCCATTTGAATTTGTTTTTGTATTCTTCTGCATGTATGTGTTTACATCTCACACCCTTTAGTGTGAAGGGCCTATATTAAACTTCATGTAACCATAGCAACAATACTACTTATTCATGCTAAGTAACCAATAGAACGTTCTCTCTGCAGACATTTGGACTTTTCGTACAGGTGTAATTATGTTGAGATGGTCTGACTATTCCTCATTGCTCAGATCAGTGGCTCACTGGTGTGGCTTCTCGGAACACTTAAACTCGAGTAAGAGACATTATTATTACATTATTTCCTTTACCTGTTAATTTTTTTTTGTCATTTCCGTAAATAAATGATTGAACTAGAAACACACTTTGTGGGACAGCATAAGTATTCAGTAGCTACTCATGTGTCTTCCAACTCAGTCTTTAATTTGACGTCAACTACACACCTGTAAAGTTTAGTGACTGCCTCTTTGTGATTGTGTCACTATTGTGTTGACAAAATCTGTCCACAGACAGACAGACAGACTGACAGATTAACACCTGGCAAAGAACTCTGGTCGAGGCAGACAACCACCCACCTAGAGCCGAAGGGTCTGTCCTAGGTTTCTGCCTCTTAACAGGCAGTTTTTCCTTGCCCACTTCGCCAAGTGCTTGCTCATGGGTACTGTTGGGTCTCTGTAAATGTTATAAGGAGTCGGTTAGACGTGCTCTATTTGAAAAAGTGTCCTGAGATAGACTTATGTTATGATTGGCCGCTATACAAAGAATAAAATTGAATTGAATTGAATTGAATTGAATTTTGCCCTTGGATGACACACACAGACTCAACTAGGTGAAAATCAATGCCAGCCAACCTGTTGTTGCTGTAAAAAAAACTGAACAAACTGCTCCTCATGTTCTCTAATGTAGTTCTGTGTTACTCCCTGCTATACCGTCTTTGGGGATTGTAACAACGGATGACAATTTGAACACAGCCTGTCTTCCTTTCACTTGCTATTGGCTGAGAGTGTGACACTTGAATAATAATATGTTATATTACGTGAATATATATTATTTTTAATGTCCAGTGAAAAAGCCTCTTGGTGCAGAGACCAAAAATTAAGCTACAGCGTTAGTGTCAGGCAAAGGCCACCAAAAAGTCAAGCTCAGTCTCAATTCTATCCAGTTGATCACAGCTAATCGTAACACAAATCAGCTGATGGCTCAGCTGATTCCTCCCAAAGCTTCCCTATTAAAAAACATACACAGTCAGCTGATGGCTCAGCTGATTCCCTCAAGCATCTAATTCAAATGTCATTGAGGCGCCCTTATTTTAATGCTGCTTTAGCCTGCCTAATCTTTGCGGCTTCCTCTAACAAGCCGTTTTGGCAACCCACCCTCCACCCCCAGCTCCTCCCTTTATGTTGTATCTTAATTAATCAATGTCATTTTCTGTTGCCAATTGATGCTTGCTCTGTTCTGTACCCCTGGTGGGTCCTCTGCTGCTGCTCTCCTTGTCTTAAACTTTTCCATGTATGCACATGAAAGGAGGTCCGAGAACAGAGCCATACTGCCAAATGTCACATTCTGCTTTGGAAATACAAAAGTGACAAAAGTGGTCCTGACTGAACTAGCAGTAAGGTATCCAGGTAACACACAGGTTATAAATAAAACAGTGCCATAGGTCAAAGAGCTCCATGCCAAAATATGTGTCAGGATTACAGAACAGAAACCAGCTTACAAAATTTCAAAATGCCTACAGTTTTTTCTTTATTCTTTCCTTTTTTCATTGAGCGTGGATGTTACATCCATTGGTCAGTAAAAGTTGCAAGGTGTCTGTAAATGATGAGCAGTTGAATTTCTTCTTCACCATTGCTCATTTTAGCTGTGCTATAAACAATTCACTGATGAACCACCATAGATGAGACTTTTAGGGCTCAACAATAAGGACTGCCCGGTTGCCCAGGGCATATAAAACAACTAACTTCTTGATCTCACAAGTGGTAAAAAGGAATTAAACACATGATTTTTTCTGGAGCTGATGATGCAAGTAGCTAAGGAGTAAGCCATCTTGCTTCCTTCTCATCTCTGTTGAGAGTTGCACATGCTCAGATCAGCACAAAATTTTACGTTTCTGAAAACCGTCACTGGAGTGCCTTTACAACAGCCAACAGCATCTCACTGCATGGAAGCTAAAAGAGCCTTTGCTGTTATTTGAAAACTGCTGATAAATGAAACTATTTATATAGAGGTAAGTAAAAGTTTACTTTTACTACACCCAAACAGGCAAGTGAAAACAAACATTAACAACGAACCCTACATGAATGAAATCACTTTGAACATTAATTGCAACAGATCTATCTCAATGATAACTAAGCATACTCCATCCACTGTTAAAGACAGTTTGATATACTTGAACCCTGGAAAACTTCCATTCTAGGGGCTCAGGAAGTAGAGTTGGTTGTCCACTAATCAGAAGGTTGGCTTCTCCTGCTTCTTATTATGTGTCATTGAGCAAGATACTGAACCCCAAATTGTTCCTAATGCTGTGTCATCGGTGTGGGAATGAGTATTAGATTCTGTTTCTGTTTCATAACCAGTTAAAAACTCCTAACTAAATTACATTAGATTCTAGAGGGAAATTAAAATGAGCTTTTATTTATTGTTTATACAGCACAATGTCTATTTTGTTTATGTAGAATAATAGCTTAGCCTACATTCAAAACATGAAAGGGTCCAATTTACATGACAAGTATCCATTACTTGGTCCTTTATGTCGCCTGGATGTTGCTTTTAAAAATATTCAGTGGAATTTAAATACTTTGGATGCTTGAGGAACTGATTTGAATCAGTTAACATCCCTGATTGCATTTTCCTTAGAGGGCTGTGCTCCCAGCCCTGCAGGCTACGTGACAAAGCTCTACAAAGATTTTCTAAAGACAACAGTGGCGGATAAGACTGTCAACAAGAGCTGGTGAGCTCATAAAGACAAATTAAGTTAAAGTTCAATAGAAAATAACTCTTGAAGAAGAAAGATCTTTTTTTATTTTTTATTTTAGTGCTGAATTTATCTATCTAGACTGAGATAAAATCTCTGATGAAGGAATGACCTGATTGGACAGAGCAAGTAGAGCAGGGGTCATCAACTACATTTGTCCAAGGGCCAGATTTTTTCTCTGCAGACACTGTGAGGGCCAGATGCTCATAAAATAAAATAAAATAAAATTAGTAGTGTATCCTAAGTAAAATGTTATTATTTGATATACTAATTTTCATTCCAAATTTATGTTATTTTTTAGCCTCTGTCAGTGTTAACAGACTCATATTACCTGTACTGCAGCAAGCCACTAGGGGACGATAGCGATATTTTAGGCTTCATATTTATGAGGCTGTCAAGGTCTCCATCACTGTCACATGCTGTGTCATAGTTTGTGGAGAACACTGGCAGGAGAAAGGCTTTCTGAATATGTTTCAAACATAAAAAATGGCACTCTTGAAGAGCATTAAACGGAAAGTTGAGAGAACCCCAGCTTTAATGAAGAATGGACTGATAAGTATGTATTCATAGTGCCAACTTTTAGAAATGCTGTACCTGTGTGCCTCATTTGCAACGAAACTGATAATCTGAGGCGTCACCACAACACAAAGCATGCAAGCTTCAAGGAGTCATATCCTGAACAGTCAGAGATATGACTGCTTTGCTGCTTTGAAATCTCAGTACTCCCATGCCAGCGGAATTATTAACCGAACTTCAACTGAACAAGAGAGGGCAACAAGTGCGTCTCTGCAGGCTGCCTGGGTACTCTCCAAGCATAACAAGCCATTTACCGATGCTGAGGTAGGATAAAATGAGCACTTGAAACAATAAAAGATGTTAAATGAGAGCATCGTATTTATCGTCATTTTTGATTGAAGGCAGGCTATGGCACAAGCTACTTTTCAGAGGGCGTTTCTTTCATTTGATTTAAAAATAAATAAATATAGAAACATACTTTTTCCTCTTCACTAGGCTATTACTAAATTTAGTGGCGGGCCACCAGTTGACGTTTGCTGAAGTAGAGGAACGTTCACAACAAGTGAAACTGATTGACTCTCGAAGAGACAGCGTTTCACAAGGTTTATAAAGTTTCTCCTCACTCAATAACTAAAATTGTGCATTTTTTTAAGGGAGTCTGTAAATATTGCAGTTAATAGTTAAGCAGTCAAATCGATTGATACAGTGTGTTCACAGACATCTGCTGCTTATCTTGGCAGGTGAAAGAACACAAACGTAATTTGCATTACATTTAACTAAATAGAGAGCTTGTTTAGTGTGTACTTACACGATGTCAATTGAGTAGGCGGTCATTCTGTGTGGCCCAAGAAGCATTAGCGTTTACACTACAAAAGATATGTGGTCAAATACATCCCAGACCACCTCGGCAAGTGGTTTGAGTAATCAGATCGCAATGCATCTGTGGTTATATTTAGAACTGTCCACTTGTGATCGGATCACCCAAAACCCTCATACCAGGTGTAAACAGGCTCAGTGTGAACAGAACAAAACACATCGTATCTGATCTTTTAATGTCAGATTTTCACATGTTGTCCTAATACAGGTCAGATCTTTTTGCCATGTGACCTTAGTGTGAATCAAAATTTATGTAACTTTTACATTACTCTAGATTGACATTCATCATAGTTATTCTGAAGCTTAGCAACAAAAGAGAGCAATAATTCAGAATTGAGTGCTAAGGCTAAAAGTGTGAACATAGCCTTGGTGGCTACTAGCAATGAGAATGCAGATTGCAACCAATTGGAACCCCTCAAATCAACTAAGCGTGTACGAGAAACTATGGTGCACGCGAAGGATGTATTGTTAGAAATGGAATCTACACCGATCAGCCATAACAGTGTTATTCACTTCACCTGTCAGTTATCACAGGTCTCTGGTTATCATGGAATCATGATCGTTCTCAGTTTGTACACGTTAACGATGAATCCTCCATAAACACTAAAGTTAGTCATGGAGTTCCACAAGGTTCTGTGCTTGGACCAATTCTATTCACTTTATATATGCTTCCCTTAGGCAACATTAT
>NW_023339674.1:27435503-27438190 GCF_004916995.1 Morone saxatilis
ACACACAAGGTAAGGGCACAGGTGGAAACAATCAGGGTGGAGACAGGTAATCCCAACTCAATCTCAACTCCTTTTAACATATACAGAGACCCAACAGTACCACCATGAGCAAGCACTTCCCAACCAATCACCTGTGTGGGAAAATGACCATCGACTGAAGCTCTGTGGAAAAGTGCATACAGATGATGAAAACAAATATGAGCAAGAACAGGCTAATATAGTGGATAGAATGTGTTTATAGTCCATCTCCATCGGTTTACAACGTACATTTGCACAACTGCACACATATTATATCTGCTATCCTATCTGCATACCTTATCTTGCACAGTATTTTTGTGTGCAAAAGATAAATCATATAAATAATATTTTTAATATGACTGTAGACAGCAGTAACCAAGATGAGCTTTATTCATATGTTATGACATGATCAATAGTGATCTTGTCTAGGTGTTGTGAGGACATGTGGACGTTCATGTTGTCTGTTCAAGCACATGGCCCACTAGCTTAGCATACAAAGCCAAGATAGACTTGGTAAAAATGTCTTATGTTAATGTGACACTAAGCCGTTAGTTTGCTTAATTGAAGCCACTAATGGTCAAATTAATGAAAGAATTTGACATAAAGTGAGTTCAGTCATCCTTACAACCAAAACAGGACAGTACAGCTCTTAGTAAAGTTACTGGGTAAATAAAAAAGCTGGTCAGTAGCTACTAGGTGTTCCTGTTATATGTAATCCAATGAGCTACATGGGCCCATTCCCATCATGTCTTCAAATAAGACTCTACTGCAGATGACTGGTTCCTAGCTGGACTAGTTTTGGGGTCCACATTTCACCAGAGATACATTTACACAGCATCATAAACTCCAGCCAAATCAACATATGTATGACCTGTGAGGTAGAGGTCTTTAGTTATTAATTGGGTTTTACTGCTAAGGGTCTGGGGTTTGTGTCAATTTGTCTAATACCAGAAGGATCTCTGATGTGTGTTGTTGAGTAGCCGTAGCGCCTTTAAGGCGCTCAGTTGAACATGTGGTTAAGTGGGAGAGAGATGGTGGCTGAGCTCAGTGCAGGCAGGTGCTGGTGGTCACAGCAGAATAAAGTTAACATGAAAAGTATGAATGGAGCGACGCCTTCGAAGCAGTTCAGGCAGTCAGCTTACGCTGATGAAGCTCAGCGTAAATTCAAGCAGGAAGGCCTTCTCTTTATGTCTCGTTCATTCTCAATTCTTTCATTTTCCTTCTTAATAAGCTGACTATGGGTGTTCACTCTCCTCCAGCCAATCATGTTGCTGTTGTCAAACTTTAAATCTGTTCTCATCTCTGCTGCTTTCAGTCCACTTCTCATCACATCCAGATCTTCAGCAGTCTCTTCTCTTACCACCTAATCCCTACTAGTGCCTAGACTCCATCAGGGGGTTTCCTATACTTGTAACGGTTTCACCAGCTCCTTTAAATACAATGACATCACTACTTTTCACATTTCTCATCTTCATTGTGCACGTCAGTTAAATATATTTGTTAATTCAAAATAAAGTCTCTTCTGATTGAACTACACACCAGTGTGATGACTCCAAACACATCCTGCCAATTTTTAGGGTGCAAAAATTTCCCATCTTTACCTCTGCTACCATGCATCAGTAATGCTCCCTGTTCTTTAAGCCCCACCCCAAGGTGTTTGATTGAAATATAATAGTAAATATGCAGTTTAAGCTACAGTTTGTCAGTAAATAAATGCTACGATTTCTCAAGACCCAAGCCAAATTCCCTCGTTTCCTTAACAAGTAAAGTGAAGTAACCCTGAAGTTAACTACAACTTCAGCTCTGCAGCACAAAGACTCCCCTGGTGTTAACACGTGGTGCTTCATAATCACTGCAGTAAAGTAACCTACTTTTTTTTTTTAATTGATTCACATCTATTAAATAAATTAGAAAAATTTAATCCTCTGTCCATCTATAACAGTTAGTTGACCACATAATGTTTCATTGTTGGTGCATGAGGGAAAACTGACTTATATCTATAAATTATTCTTTGAGGCATCCATAAAAAATATTACTGGAATAGTTTCTATGACTTTGTTCTGGTTCTGGTTGGGTCAGTCAAATTTTGGATTATGTACGGATGAAGGATAGATGCACATGCACACCATGCTGTCATTACAAAAGTTGAGTTAACCTTAGTGACAATAATAAGCAGATATGATAAAGACTAAACCGTTACGTCAAAATGTAAGTTTCATTTGTCTGTATGTGTGTGTGTGTGTGTGTGTGTGACTCTATCTAGGCGGGACCTAGCTCGTCTCTCAGGCTGCTTGTTGGGTCTAACGTCTGAGGCTCTTTGACAAGAAAAGAAATCAGGTGGAGGCTTACAGTGGGTGTTGAAAGAGAGACAGAATAATCAGTGATGTGTCAGTACTTGAGAAAAGAAACATGAAAGGTGTGAGAGCCCACACATCTGAAACAACAAAAGTTGTCACGTATTTAAATGTGACTGTAATATAGAGATTTCCCACGCATCTGAAATTATAATTGCACTTCCATACCTAATTTAAGACGTGCAGGTACACAAGTGAGATGTGCAAACTCTCTTTTTTATGAACAAATTATTTAAAGTCAGAAATCAGTGCTCCTTCTTGTTCCTACAGTGTGCTGTTTGAATGATGTCTATGCAGAGTTTGACACTACAAGGA
>NW_023339674.1:27438290-27446448 GCF_004916995.1 Morone saxatilis
ACTTGGCCCCAAAAACCTTAGAGACTCTTGAATTGAATTGAATTGAATATATAACACTTGTAGCTTTTTTTTTTTTTTTTACATAAAAAGATACCAGGTAGAGAAGTGTTGTTAAGGAGAGTGTGCCTTATAAAGTCCATACTGTGCAAGTGCACAGCAACTATGCAGCACATTTGTAGTTTTGAATTAAATATATGAGTCCATGCAACAGATATTAATGGAACTGCTCTCTATCAGCCTGCATGACACATTTCACTGTGAGCTGATGAAATCATTGCTTTACTGAGCGTTTCTGTGTGCGTGTGTGTGTGTGTGTGCAAAGTCAGCTGAATCCTCTGAACACTCAGTGACCTTTTACAGACCTCATCCTCTTCAGATTAATGTTTCATCCAAGCTGCAGATGTAATCTCACTGCGGTGCTCCGTCCGTCATGTCCGTGTGTCTTCACCGTCTCAGCTGACTGAAAACATCACTGTCTGTGATGAATAAGCTTCTCTGATGACTGGTAGAGCCTGAGGTGAAAAGGCCAGTGTTGTGTATATAATGTCATACAAGCCTGACTGGGGATTATTGGTCCTAAATCTAACTCCATCTGGAGAGCCACATCACCTAGCACTCAAAGACATTTGAGGAGTCCATTCACATTGTATTAGAGATCAAATCTACAAGGTGATGAAAACCAGTCCTTACAGGAAAGATTACCAAACCACTGTCACTGGAAATCTGAAGTTTGCATAAAATGTAGCTGAAACTCAGGGGAAATGTCAGTCATCAATTGAGCTAGACCTCTATAGAGTTTGAAGTGGAATGTTCGTTGATGTTCAAATTCAGTGTTAGGTGACTAAAAGTTGGAGCAGAGAGAATTTAACCAGTAAGGGAGTTACACACTACACTTTGTTGAGGCCTGATAAAACATTCAGGTATTTGAATCATTCAGAGTCAGATTTGGATCCATTTAGCAACTGACACAATCTCCAGCTCTGATTCACACCTCTGACATTTTTTTCCCACAACAGAATAAAGTGGAATATGGTTCAACTTCTGAGGACAGTATTGAGTGGATGACCTGTTAAACCACACCAGAGTGGGCCTAAAGGGAGCTACAGCTGAGGCTTTGCTGGGCTTACAGTATTGCTGTTACATAGAGATTTGTGACACAGATGCTGTTTGTTGATCACATACTGTATATTTGACATTAACCTTAAGCAGCTTTTTCTTCACATCCCCTTTTTCTTGACATATATATATGTGTGTGTGTGTGTGTGTGTCAGTGTGTCTCTCTCTCTCTCTTAGCGTTTTTCTTACTTTTAAAATGTGTAAGGTTTGGTGTGTTTGTGTGTGTCATCGTTTAATGTTGGCCCGGCCTGATGTAATCTAACAAACACAATGAGAGCTGATGGGATGTGATGGATTCCAGCCATGCCTGGCTCGCTTTCAGTAGTGTTAAAAGCTGCAGGCGTCACAGTTGAGCGTTGCTCCATGCACATCTCTCATCAGCCAACCTAACTGTGATTACTCGTCTGCTGCCAGTGGCTGATGCTCAGAAATCATTGCAGGTCCCAGGCAAACACAATTATAGAAGGGGGGAAATCCAGAGACTTCGGTGCCAGCTGTCTGTGTGTGTCAGAGTGTGTGTATACACTATATGTGTGAGAGTGTGTGAGGTCATTTTATTACACAGTTTCACTGCCAGCCTGCTTCCCCTTTCTGCCATCCAAGTTCTAAGTTAGAAAAAGCACCTCAGGGTGCTGCCAGGAGTACCAGGGGGAGATTAACAGAGTTACAGAGAGCTGTGACGCATGTGTGATGAAAGCTAAAAACACACACACACACACAACTGCAGAGAGAGAGAGTGAGAGGGAGGTGGCTCTCACTATGTCCCCACATGTTGCCAACTAGACAAACAGTCAAACAATGCTGAAAGAACAACAATTATAATGAGTGTGCACTCTCATGTGCATGTGCATAGTTGTTGTTTCCATGAAAAGATAGACAAGGAGGAAAGGACAAGAGAAGAGGAAGGAAAAGGGTAGTTAGGAAAGGAGAGAAGGGGACAGGAGAGGATAAAAGAGGAGAGGAGAGGAAAGGAGAGGAGAGGAGCCAAAACAAAGATAAAACTGTCCAATGGGAGTGTGATAAACAGTGTTTAAAAAGAGGGGCTCAGGCTTGGCTTAGGCCTAATTTGCGTAATTAGACAGTGTTTGATTTATGTAGTGTGTTCAGGCCTAGAGTGTTTTGCTTTGTCCTCTTGGTTTGGGTTTTGTTTTCACAGATGACTGATGGCTTATGGGCGGAAGGCTTTGCAGGATTTTTTCCATGTTTGTTACAGCCTGGACCAGGGCTAAAAAGAGCTGGTGTTTGGAAAATGGAATTCTCTGCGGGAGTTCCCTCTCTTTCACATGCCGCTCTCTCTTTATCTCCTATCCTTGTTTTCTCAACTTTTTATACCAGGAAATACCCTCAAATATGAGCTATTAAGGGATAACTGCAGTTTATTACAGCAGTCTTATTTTTTTTGTCTTGGCCATCACTTCTATAATAAGTTAATTGCTGAGGTCTGGAACCAGTCTGACAGACCTAACAGGAACCTGCCGACCAGACAGGTTGAAAACAAACCTCCAGGTTTCAAGCAGAACTCACCTCCAAGAGAAGCTGGTACACTTATGTCTTAATGATCCCATCCACTCAAAAATGTGTATTTCTTATGTTTATGTTCCATAAAATGCAAAGTTTGTCACTAGAGAGGTGTTTTCACATTCCACTGCTAAAGGGGAAGGTTTCTGTACAGTGTCCCTAAAATCTGAGATTCAAAAGTACCAAGCAGACTGTCAGGTACAGAGAGAGAGAGAGAAGAGAGGAGGAGAGAGAGAGAGAGAGAGAGAAAGTTAGCACTATAGTGAAAGTCCTGACAGCAAATGTGGTAGAGAGTGCAGTCTCTGAATGTGAACCGGACCCTGGAGTTTCCTTCCACTATCTATAACATAATAACTAACAAATGTGACCATGTGAACACACTGTATCGTAGCAGATATTACATGTTTCATAACCATTAACACAGTGTCAGCCAGATACAGACTTTCTCAACGAGGGAGAAAGAGTAGATGTGCTTCTAGCCCTTTTTCAGAATGTTTTTTTTGGGGGGTTGGAAAACCATGTAAAACAAAATATTAATCACAGCAGAGTGTTTTTACATACTTAAAGCTGCAGTAGGTAACTTTTACCTTTAACTTTTTTGGTCATATTTGCTGAAATTTTCACTGTGTTCTGACAGTAGTACATAAGACAGATAATATATGTGAAAAAGATTGGGTTCCTCTGGTTCGTTCTAGCACTCCAAATGGCATTTGCAAGAATCTACCAGGCCTGGACCAAAGCAACTAACCAGAACCAAAAAAAATAAAAAGACACTTTGGGTTGGAGGTTTTAATTCATTCCTGGGGTCCCAAAGCATCTTTATTTGACGCCCTGGGAGTAAGCCTCAACAATCAATTATCTTTCTTGGTTTTGATTGGTTGATCCCATTAGGAGCACTACAACGAGCCAGTGAATTTTTTCACTGATTATCTGTTTCATATCGCATATCATGGGATATAGTGAAAGTTTCAGCAAACATGTAAGCATTTTTTTAAGAAAAATTACCTGCTGTAGCTTTAATGACTTTTTCTCCCTTATTTTGAAGTAATTCTTGTAACAGTTTCCATTTTACCTCCGTGTCATGTTTTGCTTCTGTCTATTTATTACTAATACAAAAGTCATTCAAACTACTGCATGTCCACTTCATTGAAGCTTTTACACAAGTTCTTGTTTTCTGGTAGAAAGTCAACTCTGGGTTTTAAATAGCTTTCTTCCGCTCGTGGGGAGCGTGCATTAAATGCTTTCCTCCATCAGCATAGTTCCCAGTGGTTTATAATTGAAGCGTTTCCATGAGTGCTCTAAAAAACACCTTCCCCAATCATAGTTTAGATTAGTGTGGGTGAGTGACCCTGAAATATACTAACTTCCCTTGTCAGCCTCTTTGATATTTTTATAGGCCCAATCCAATCTGACAGCAGCAACTGGAGAGACAGACAAAAGCATGTAAAAGTAAAGAGTCTCCATTTTGAGCGTGGAGGAAACTCTAATGATAAAAAAACTCATATATATATATATATATACACATTTACATACTGTGTAGTCCATGCAGCACTCCTAATATGGACCCATTTGCTGGTATTCCAATCATGTTTTTGGCTTGAATCTTGCAAAGCTGCCCCGTATAAAACTCAGTTACTCAATTATACAGGCACACAGGGAGATGTTTTTGCTGTATGGCAGGGAACCAGTAGTATGTAGGGGAGCTGCAGAGTGTATGTATGTGTGTGTGTGTGTGTGTGTGTGTACTGGTTGCCTAGGCTGAGTGAAAAGCAGCACAGATTAACAGGTGTCTGTGTGACGCTTTATAGAGCTCCACCTGGCCAGCAGGAATTTTAACTGGTTGACCGACTAATCCATACTGCCTTCCCTGTCCTCCTTTGTGGTCTTTGACACATGACACAACAGCATGTGTGCGTGTATGTCTATCCTTATGGGAACCATTTGATCAATCAGAATAACCTTTTTGCTATGTGAGATAGTGTAGCCATTCTTCAAGGTGCTGATTTGGGAATTTAAAGTTTGCCTTTTTTTCCAACCTGCGCTACATAAAAAAATATAAAATAAGAACAATAAACACAATTAAAACAGGCAATGAAAGAAAACATTAAGTACATAGCCGACTTACCCAAAAAAGACTACAAAATACACAAGTCTTCAACTACGGGCAGGTAAGGTGTTCAGAAGACGCGCAGGTGACAGAGCCATGTGTCGCAGGCACAGCGTCATAAAGCCACGCTCATTGAAATTTGGGCATTATAGACTTACCCTAGAATTAACAAACAAAACACATTTTTGTAGAAATATGCAGCTATATGCATGTGTAATAAACAAGTTTCTGAAATAGGTAGCGATTATTCACATGCAAGGGTGAATCTGATGTTGAACGATAAATTAAAACCTATGCTGACTTTTTTTTCAGACTGGAAATGAAATATTTCTGTTTCCGTAAATTGTTGGTTTGAGTGAGTTTGCAGGCATTAATGTTCTCCTCAAACTGTTTTTGGACAACAATGTTGCTCGATGGCACAGGGGAATATATCAGGGTTTGGATGCACACACAATCATTGTTAGTAAAATGAATTCACTGTTGGGATTTGTTGGCAAGAAAAATATAGAAAATTACCAGGCTTAAAAGATCCCCTCCAGACATGTATTAAGATTTTTCAGCATTTAATTTCTAAAGTTTTCCTGCTGGACACCGCTTCAGGTTTCTACATCACACTCTAGAAGTTGCATAATGGACCAGGATTGACTTCCAAACTATTTGTGATGTCACAAAACATGCTGGTAGGCCCCGCCCCTTTTCAATGAGCACAGAGAAACTTTCCACTTTCAGCAGATGGATGTGAAAACGTCCTCCTAGTGTCAAACTCTGTACATACATCATTCTGCACAGTGAAGATCCAACATCACACTCTAGGGACAAGAAGACTGACCCGCTATATTTAATTATTTTTTTGTGCCATCATACAGTATGTACAGTATGCACTAGTGGACATGATTTAAACTGTTCATTACTGACTTTTTCAATGGTGTTTTAATGTGCATTGTTCTCTGTTTACAACACTGTGGAAGTACTCAATTTAAGATTTAGACAGGGAGGCCTGCCAGCTCTTCTAGCAACAGTCCTCCCCACCCCTTCTAAGCTCTATCACAGGCAATACGCCATGGTGTGTCTGCAGAGCTAATTAAACTCAGTGAAATAGCTTTTATGCCAGCACCTTGTGTGTGAGTGTGGGGGTGGGAGGGGAGCACTTTCTGGTATGTTCCAGGAGGCTTTATATGACACCTGTTGGAGTAGGAGGAGGTGGTAGATGGGGAGAAAAAGAAAATCAGAGGGAGATGGGAGGAGGGCACCTTTGGGCTCCATGTGGAACATCTTACAGAGCAACTGAGCATTAAAATTAGATTTGCGTAAAAATAGTGTGTTTCTCATTTAGGAAAAAAGTCCATGCACAATCACAGTGCTGTCTGTATTTGATTATGAGTACATTTGGTATTTGCATGCTACTTCTTTTACTCTCAGGCCAGTAGATGTAGTTTACCACAGTGCTTCACAGTTCATTACAGCCCTGTGATACATAGAGGGTTTATCCTGTAATGAAGTTTGTGTCCATGCAGCTGGGTACATAAACTTGTGTCACATGACCTGTGTGTTTCTTTAACTGATTATGTTCCTTTTTGAAGCTCTCAGTATAAAGTTCAGTCCTCTTAGTACACCTGACTCCCATCACCTTCTGATCCCTTTCCTAAGAATGTCCCTCTCTGCTGCGTTTAAATCCTTACATGAAATACCTTTCCTGCCATTTGTTACTCATAGTGACAGCTATTCTGGTGCTGTTGGAGAACCTTGTAGATGTCACACAGTCAGTGAAAATATCTTCTTTGCCTTTCCTTCCACTCTAAGGTCTAATGAGTCAATGGGTACCCCCATGTTTGAAAGGAACCCTGCAAAATTGCGCTCCTGGAGGAAACATGATAAAGTGTCCTCTAGGGTGATCTTGTATTGAATGTGTCTGAATTCTTAGTTTCCGTTCTGATGAGCAGTTGGTACCTTGCATGGCAGCAGAAAAAGTGCCCTTCCAGTGGAAAAAAAACGTGATGAAGTACGCTTTAGGGTGACAGTGGACAAAATGTGACAAAGTGTTGTCTAATCCTAACCCTGTCTAAGCTGTCTCACTATAAATGCAGCACAATATTCTGTGTGCTGGTGCCCTTTTTATTTTTTAGTCCTTGCCCTGAGTCTGCCACTGTACAAACTGACGATTATGGGTGTATCTACGTCCATTTATGGCAAACAGGGAGACTGAGATTTATAAAACAAGGTATATGTGAAAGACATATGCGTATTTGGGTCTTTGACTAAATTTACAGCTTTAGTCGTGAATCTAAAGAGTTTAATGCATCTTTTTTGTCTGTTAATGTAAGCATGGATCCAGGTGTCAAGGCCATAGCCAAACCTTCATCACACTAGTTATTTGCTCTTAAAAATGTTGCACAAGTTTTAAAATCCCTATTCACCCATAGTTATCCACACACGTGTTGTAACTTATAGTGCCGAATTAGACCTCCTCTCAGGACTGTGTGGTACAATCTAGGGTTTAATGACACCTCCTTCACTCCTCTGTATGTTTTGTTCAACCCAGTCTCACTCCGAAGTCATCAAATACTGCAGCTTTGTCAGTGGCCCTCAACTTCACAATGTTACACTGTAGGTACCCCTACGTAATATCTGGATGCATCCCGAATTGAAGTCAGTGAACTTATTCCTGCCAGGATATAGTCAAAGTTATGTCAAACAAGACAAAAAGTTACTTTTATAAAGGTTAACTACTGCAGCTTTGATCTATAATTAAAAAAAAGTATTTGTATAGCGCCAATTCATTACAGAAGTTAAGGACACTTTTCAAAATAGAACAGGTCTAGACCGTATTCCTTATAAAATTATTTACAGAGACCCAACAGTTCCCACTATGAGCAAGCATTTGGTGACGGCGGCAAGGAAAAACTTCCTTTTAAGAGGCAGAAACCTCGGACACTGGCTCTAGGTGGGTGGCCGTCTGCCTCGACCAGTTGGGGTGAGAGAGCGAGAGAGAGAGTTTGGCTTTTTACAATTCTTGTGTTCATGTTTAAAAACGGCGAAAATAGTACACTAAATATGTTTTCTTCTTGAAACGGATTTTAAGTGAAAGATATAAGTTCCAACGGCTTGTAAAACAGAAATGTTTTGCTTCGTATTTGCATTTTCAAGCATTTGGCCTAGTTGACCAGTTTTGAGATTTTTTTTTCACTGAGAGTGGCTTAAGAAATCAAAAAGGTAGCTTTCTGCCCAAAGCATAACGTGACTTTTCCATCTGATTTTACTCTAAAAATTGGAACATAATTTACTAAATGAACATCATAATGTTCATCATTATCATCACCATCAGTCACTACTATTGTTGTAGTTGTTGCTACTGTTGTTGCTGTGCACCTTGTCTCTGTCTCTGTCTTCTGTCTTTCTCTGTCTCTCTCCTCTCTCTCT
>NW_023339674.1:27446548-27452451 GCF_004916995.1 Morone saxatilis
TTTGAAAAGTGTCCTGAAATAACTCCTGTTAATAATTGGCGCTATACAAATATTGTAACTGAATTGAATTGCATTGAATTAGAAATGCAAGAAGTAGCAAAAATATGTGTAAAATATATATAAGTGTTCTGTAACAAATGAATCACATTCATGGTAAAAAAAAATAAAAAATCATATCCATAAATCTAGTGTGTCTGTTGGCTTTTGCAAATTAGCTTTATAGTGCTAAGATGAAGTAATAACATACATGTAGACCCAGACATCTAAGAACAAACCAACATATAGAGCACCAATGAACTGCACTACTTTAGCCTGCAGTGCCCTCATTCAGTATCACTCAGATTTCAAGTGGTATTTAGCAAATGTGAACACATTCTATGATTAAACTTAGTACAAATCCTCTTTATTTCATTATAATTAGGCCAACCACATTTTGCATAAAGTCACACCTGCTTTTACAATGACGAATTGGACGAATTAGAATGACGGGCTGGATACTGTATATTTCAGAAATTTAAATGGTAAATGGTAAATGGACCTGTATTTGTAAAGCGCCTTTCTAGTCTTCCGACAACTCAAAGTGCTTTTGCACTACATGCTACATTCACCCTTTCACACACATTCACTCAGTGATGGCAAAGCCATTCGAACAGAAACTAATGCATTCATACACATTCAGAAGCATATTGGGGTTCAGTATCTTGCTCAAGGATACTATGACATGTATGGAGGAGCCAGAGATCGAACCAACAACCTTCAGATTAGGGGACGACCCGCTCTGCCTTTGCACCACAGCCGCCCCAGAAATACTTGATTTATATTTTCTAGGTTTTGCAGTAGAATGCTTTGTGGAAATGTTCTCTGTTCCTCCTTTAAGTAATAATCAACAGCTGATCATGTATATGTGTATCACAGCATCTTTATCTGCAGATTTCTGCTCCAGTTGTGTGCCATCTAAACACCTATCACAGCAGTACACAGGTTCATGGCCCCATTGTTAGACCGCAGGGTGATTTCGATACAAGGGCACCAGGCTTGTCACAGCCATGTGGCAGGTGTGGCCTACCATTGTGGTCAGATGCAGCTGGGGCTGTAGCATACTCCACATACACACACACACAATAATACAGAATAAACACATGCTGACAATGTTTAATCTAAGGTGAAGTTGCTGTGCAGACAGTCACGCAAATCAAAATTTGATTTAGTTCATGGATCTTCTTCAAGTTCACCCGTACCCACAGTTGATCCGCCTCAGCAGTAGTTTGTGAGACTACTATAAGCTTCATGTTGCAGCCGAGCCTGAAAAAATAGCTCAAAAATAGCTCAAAGTATAAATGCCTGGCAGCTGAGAGCAAAAGAGTACAGCCAAGTCTGATCAATGTTGAGTTGAAGAGTCACTTATAAGTCATGGCTAAGGACTTTCACAAAACTAAAAATGCCTTTTTTACCCTTTTAGATCACATCCCCAGTCATATTGTACATCTATTTAACAATGTCTGCCAAAAACTTTTAGCATTACAAAGCGAAGACTCCGTTAGTTAGCTAGCAATAGCATGCCTTTCTACTGGAGTGCTTCTGGGGGCTGGGCCTCACTGATTACTGTACAAAGACACAACTTTATCACTGTAAAAAAACACAACTTTGTCAGTGATTTGGGTGAAAGTGGATCACATTTTATGGAGAAAATATTTTTGGTTTTCTGACATCCTCTAGCTGCTCTGCCTCAACTCTATGCCCCAACCAATGCAGCCTGTTCTGGCAAAATCAGACACAAAACATAAACAGGGACTGGAGAAATGAGCTGGGGGCCCGAGGTAACAAGGTTTGTTACACAGGGTTTGGACAGTTGCTTCTCACTGCATCACACTAATAGTAGTTCCTCCAACAAGGATGCTTATTGGTCCAAGCGCTGGTTTGAGCACAAGCACATAGCTTGAACCTTGGCAAGATGAAATGAATGATCTTTTTTACAATCTCACAAATCAGGTGATTGCCTTGCAAGGTAAGGCACCAATAAACAAAAAAATATTGTTCAATCACTATTGACAATATTTAGCTATTTGGTGGATGGAAATATGCTTCCATTTCAGTCAATGGCCAGTTGCTGAAGTGTTAGCTTTACACCCTGGTATGTTTATAAGAGTGTTCATTTCATTAAAAGCACATGGAGCATAAATAAAATCCTAAACTTTGCCTGCCTCACAGTTTTTCATGAAATCCAAGCATTCCTTGGTGGAAGTGTAGAAAAGCTGTGAAAAGATGGACAGTCTGGCTTTGTCTAAGATCTATAGGTTTGGTCAACTGCTGCCTTCATAGGGCTCTATAAAGGAGCTGTCACTGAGGGGAAATACGTATATTACGGCACTAAATCACATTGCCCTGACCACAGAGGGAGTATAACACTCACACACATACACAAAGAGGGAGTGACCCAATGTTGTCCACTAGAGAGAATGAGCTCAGGCCCAGCTGTGTGTGTCTGTGTGATGATAAAATTGCGATTGCACTGACCTCAGTGAGAGCATCAGACTGAAAACTGAAATGATGTAACACAGCACATGAGGAGAGCAAAACATGGACAGAGCCAGGCAACACAAAGTGTGGGAAAGGAGAAAAGAGAGGAAAAAGTACTAGAGATAATGAAAACTAAGCTAATGATAAGACTCTTCTTCTTAACCCTAACCCTAAGCTCGTCGTTCAGAGTTTAGGGTTAGGGTCAGAGCCCATTATATCTACAGACACCACTGGATGCCATTTCTGTCTTTGGCTTGCTGAGCAAGCACACATACATTTTATTTAGTCTTTAGTTTTTTAGTTTTTCTGTCCAGTGAAGGGCTCCCTTCAGAAGCAATGTTATATTGCTATGGCAATGATTTAAAATTTAGCACAGCAAATTCAATTAAAAAATTATTATTATTAATTTCTTAAGTTTACTAAATAATTTCCCACACTTTATGTGCCAGCTCAACTACTGACCAATTTGTGGGGGAGGAAAAACAGGTATCCAGTAGGAATAAAAAGCTTTCACAGGGTTGCTGACACTCTCTCTTCTTATTTTAGAGTTGTGTTGCTTAGTATTCACTGTCCATCCAATAACTCTCAATTGAACTGCATAAAGAACAAGATGTAAGTGAATGGAGAGACAGAGTGAGAAGAATCGGGTGGGAGAGGAGGTTGCAAAGAACTAAAGAAAGTGAGGAAAGATCCACCAGAGGGAAAACATGGAAGAAAGAAATGTTAACCAGTTTGTTATTGTGAGGGATTCTGGTTGTCAAGGCAATAGAGGGGGAAACCCACACAGCTGTTGTCCAGCTAATGTTGCATTCAAGTCCTATGAGGAAATTGCAGATGCTGTTTAAGGCTTTATACTGAAAAGTACTCCTTGAGTCTGCTTATTTAGTGAATCTTGCTTGTCTGATTTTTTACAACTTCCGGAATTCTTGATAAATAGTTAGTGTATATCACTCAGCAGCATTCAAAGAAACACCTGTTATCCAGCTGATGGACTGATATTTGAAATGACATGAACAAAAATGACTTTGATTACATATGTCATTATAATATACCTAGAAAGACTACTTGTTGGAATTAGTTGGGTTGGATATTTTACAATATGTAAAATATATTATACATGGTTGACTGTGTTAAGTGTGATTTAAAAAAAAAGACAAAAATATATCAGGGAGTACCAAAATTGACAAAAGATGTGTGTCATGATGTTTCATATTACATAAAGACATTCAGAAGACAACTCCGATATGAAGTGAATGCAGCATAAAGGCAGGAGAGAGCAGCCGGAGTGTGGAGGGCTGGAGGAGGACGGATAGCAGGGTTGGTGTAACGTCTCCTCAGAGTCTGCTGGCTCCTGATTGGCTGGTGGGGGAGGAGGAGGAGGAGAGACCAATGGCAGTATCTTACTGTGCTGTTGAGCGCCAGGCTAGGTTTCATCATGTGAGAGGCCCAGTGCACTCTTTAATACAAAGCAGATGTCCTTAGCCTCACTGGTGCCACTAACACTCTCATTGTACCAATGGAGCAAGCCCCTATCCCATCTATCTCTTCCTCCACTCCTTTTGACCTCTCTCCATCACTTGCTACCTTCCCCTCCTCCCTTCTCACTTTCACACTTTAGCAAATACAATAAAAATGGCTCTGCATAATCCTAGAAAATAGTTATTGCAGTCTTGTACTGTAGACACTTCTAGGTTACCAATACCAAGCATAGAGAAACAGAGAAAAATGTGTTTGTGAGTGAGAATCCAGTGATGGAAAATGTCCTTGTCTCTTCACTAAGGACTTTTACTGTACTGCGCCTACAAAGTGGGTTTGATCTGAATAGGATGAATAACATGAACCTGAAGAGAAATGGGCTAATATCTACATTGGTATCAGAGGAGGCACACATAGACAATCACAAAATACAGCCCATTTGTACAGTCTATATTGGCTATACATCCCTTGAGGATATTCAATTCAAATTATTCAATTTTTTTGTATAGCGCCAATTCATAACAGAAGTTATCTCAGGACACTTTTCAAATAGTTCCTAGTTCCTGTCAGTACTCGTGCTGCAGCGTTTTGAATGAATTGGAGCGTCTTAATGGACTTATTGGGGCAACCTGATAATAAGGAATTGCAGTAATCCAGCCTAGAAGTAACAAATGCATGGATTAGTTTTTCTGCATCCGTCTGTGACAGGATGTGTCTAAATTTTATAATGTTGCATAAATGAAAAAAGGTAGTCCTGGAGGTTTGCTTTATGTGGGAATTAAAGGACATATCCTGATCGAAGATAACTCCAAGATTCCTGACAGTGGTGCTAGAGGCCAAGGTAATGCCATCTAGAGTAACTATATCTTTAGACAGTGAGTCTCTGAGGTTTTTGGGGCCAAGTACAAGAATTTTGTTTTTTTCTGAGTTTAATATCAGAAAAAGTAAGTCCTGTTACTTTACTACTGCTTTAACAGCTACAACTTCTACTACCTTACTACTTTCTATGTTATAAAAAATATAATTGTAATACTTCTGCTATACTATAGCTACAACTATACTACTTGAACAATTCTAGTGTTATTATTACCTCTAGTACTACCACTATTGCTAAATTATAAATATAACTAGTACTGCTACTTCTCCTCATTTTGCTAACATTACAATAAGTACACGTGCAGTACCATTACTGTGCTTCTTCATAAAGCACCTCTTTACCATATACCAATGCTATTACTACACTACCATTGTTGCAACTATTACTACTACGACGGTTCCTCTTACTGCTATTACTACCATTGTATCTAATATGTAATGCCACTACAATCAAAAGCATCTCTACCAAATTTCCATGACTGTGCTTCTACACCTAACACTAAAACGCTAAAGGTACTACAAATACTACGATTACCACTACTGTTTTGAGCAATTACCATTACTGCTGCTATATATACTATATATATATATATATATAATACTACAGATACCACTACTATTGTACTACTACCACTGCTGCTACTACTACTGCATTCCCTATACCATTACTACTACTCTTACTCACTACTTCTATTGGTATAGCTACTATTGTTAGTATATGATAATACTAGCACTACTACTACTACAGTTTCTCCTTACCACTTTACCATATCTTTACCAGTGGTATCACCCTAATACTGCTAATAAACACTACAACTACTCATACTGCTACCGTTGCTTTTGGTACAAATAGGCTACCACTAATATCCCACTAGTACTGCTGCTTTAACCATTACATTCACCACCGTTACCTGTACGGCTGTAGTGCAGAGGCAGAGCGGGTTGTCCCCTAATCGGGGAATTGTTGGTTCAATCCTCGGCTCCTCCCACCACATGTCGAAGTATCCTTGATACTGAACCCCAAATTGCTGATT
>NW_023339674.1:27452476-27454829 GCF_004916995.1 Morone saxatilis
AGTACAGGTCCATCTACCATTTACTACTGTATTATTCTACTTCTGCTGCTGCAGCTACTAGAACACATGGTATTCAGAGAAATAATTAATAAAGATCTGAGTTATTTTTAATTAAATTTTCATATTTGTATAGCCCAATTCATAACCAAGAAGTTTATCTCAGGACACTTTCAAATAGAGCAGGTCTAGACCGAACTCCTTTTAACTTTACAGAGACCCAACAGTACCACCATGGAAGCAACACTTGGCGGTACTGTAAAGTGTTTACCTGTATGTACTATGGACTGCTGGACTTACCATGCGTGCTGCACCTGCTGTTTTACAGGCGCATTGTGCTTCTAACTGATACAGACAAGCCCAGTGACGTGTGCCCAGTCCTGCCACAGCCTCCCTGGAGCAGTTGGAGGTTAAATGCACTATTTGAGGTGTTGATGGTTGTTGAATGAGAAGGGGGGAGCGTCATTCTCTCACTGGTCTCACAAATCACATAAACACACACAAACAACCTTCCTGTTATTAACCCTGAGCTCTGACCTTAAGGCTGTTGCCACAGCGTGCGTCTGTGTGGAGTGAAGAAAATAAAAAGATCTTCAATGTCAAAGACCATTCAGCTTGTGCATGCACACACACAACAGGAAGTCATTTCCTGTTGTTGGTTTTCACTTTGCATTTTCTTGCCGAATGTTTTATTCATTTCCTGGCATGTTGATTAAGTTAATGAAAGGAGAGACGGGAATTGAACTCATCATGTTTTATGGATCAAAGACACAATGAGGTCTATGCCTCTTCGCCCGTGTGTTTTTCCCCCAATTAGCTGAGTGGCTGACACTGCCTGGCGAATGCTGGGCCCCTGCAGGCTGATGGAGATCGATACGAGGCATGAGAGAGACACCCATGGGAGTTTTGTTCATTGGGGTGTCAGAGCTGTCTCCCGCACTATCACACAGCCAGCTTAACGTATTTATAATCATCTGCATCATCTTCTCGCATGTTATCTAATTTTTTTTCTCCCATGGTTCAACCAGACGCATTCTTTCTCTTGGGCTGTTTCCCACAAAGGCCTTGGATTACATCAAAGTTGCTGTGTGTTGTTTTTAGAGTACAAGCTTCAAACAAATTAATGAGCGGATGTTGTTGGCTAATTAACATCAGCTGATATGTTTTTTGTCTGGGTGCAAAAAAAGTCACTGCATATCTTATTTTCTTCCAGTCTTAAAATAGCCTGGAGTTTATTATTGGAGTGCAGGATCCCATAGTCCATTGTGCGTCTGCAGTTTAAAGTGTTTATGTCATTCACTGACTGCAGTGGATTTGAATATGGCTCAACTGACTTAATTGGTTGCACCGCTCATGGAGAAAGTCAATCCCATAGTGCAAAAATTTTGTTACAGTATGCCTGCTGAGATGAATGTCTACAGTTTATCTTGTATGTATGTTGAGAGGTCTTCGTCTCCTTATATCATTATACTGGGATGCACACAGCTAAAGATGGACAGGAAAGGGGGGAGAGAGAGAGGAGATGACATGTAGCAAAGGGCCAGAGGTCAGAGTGGATCCCATGTTTCACCATGTACCCAGGACAAAGCCTTGGTACAGGTAAGCTACCAGGGCGCCCCCCATCACCATAGTTTGATGTGCATTTTGAAGTAACGCAAAAGAAAAGGTTAAAGGAAATGGAAAAATTTGACTTCCAGAATTTCGCAAAGAGGTTTTTATGCATGCTTGGCCAAATTACTGCCCAATATCTTCAGTAATGATTTCTGGTACTCACAATTTATGTCCAGGTCCACGCAAGTAACATTCCCTCTGTATAGGAAGGCTAACGGTAAGAGTGTTTGCTGTCGGGGTGGTGGGGAATAAACATGAATTACGTCTGACTTTCATACAAGAGTTTGCATCCCATAACAGGCCTGCAATAAACGTTTAGATTTGTATTAACCGTAACCACTATCTTTCCCTAACCATGCCATAATGTAGATATTGTACAAAGCAAGAATGTTTACATAAAAGTCATCACTGAATTTAACAATTTTACTAAATCATTACAATATTGAGGTGTTTGTGTATACACGTTGGACCCCAACCAACTTGTACATAGGAGACGCTATCACACCTGACAGCATCAACTTTATTCTTCTTTCACGTCGCCATGTTCACAGAGCGCTTTCTATTCAATTCGATTCAATTCAATTTTATTTGTATAGCGCAAAATCATAACAGAAGTTATCTCAGGACACTTTTCAAAATAGAGCAGGTCTAGACCGTACTCCTTATAAAATTATTTACAGAGACCCAACAGTTCCCACCATGAGCAAGCACTTGGCGACGGCGGCAAGGAAAAACTTCCTTTTAA
>NW_023339674.1:27454929-27456937 GCF_004916995.1 Morone saxatilis
TAGAGTTCCAATCATCTAATCAGTGGGTCTGGACGGTACTAGTGCTGTGGCAACTGGAGTCTGATTGGCAGATGGTACAAATTAAGCCTCCCAACGCTTTGAGCCCGGGCTAGCAGTCTGTGGCTGAAGGTTGCCAATGGCTTCAGCCAGATAGAGGCTGCGATGGTCGAAAGCACTGGAGAAGTCGAAGAATATGATCCTCCATGGTGGGCTCTGTGGCTTCCGCCCAGGGGGTGTAACTCTTGAAGCAGGTAGATGATGGCATTCATCCACTCCGATGTCGCCTGTACACAAATTGCAGCGGGCCGCAGCGTACCAGGGGTCTGAGTGTGCAGAACGATGTCTCCAAAGGTCTCATGAGAATGACGTTAAAGGCTACAAGCTGAAGTTATGGAGCGGCTGAGACGTCCCGTTTTTGGGAGCTAACTAAGGCAGGAAGTATCCAAGTCTTTGACTCAAAACCTAAGGATAGACAAGGGAAGGGAGTGGAGGGTTAAGGGGGGAAAAGGCCAGATGAGGGGGTGTTACTATCGTCTGGGTAAAGAAGGGGAGACAGGCTTGGAGATGGAGGTGGTAGCCTAGGATTTGAATGGGGTACCTGAGGAGGTTGAAGGGGGTTGTGGTCAAACCTGTTGAAAAAAACAGTCCCTTCCACTGAACCTACTGACCTTTTCATAGCCAAGTAAATCTCAGTCCCCCCACACCTCGTTGGCTGGTCTGTTGCAGCTTCCACTCTATTCTGTCTGTAACAGTCTTGACTCCTCAACTCCCTCCTCAGCTCCCACTAATGTCTTTTTTTCGCATTTCATCTCCTGCTATGAGAGCCATCTTCTTTTGCGGCTGTGGCTGTCCAAGAGGGCAGAGGGTGTCCACTAACAAAAAAAGGTTTGGTCAATCCCCGGTCTCCTGCCACATGTCGGAATATCCTGAACAAAGATACTGAACCCCGATTGCTCCTTGATCTGTGCATCGGGTGTGTAAATGTTAGAATGATATATTGTTCTGTCACTGAGTGAATGTGTTGTGGACAAGGGAATGTGGCATGTACTGTAAAAGCACTTTGAGTGGTTGGAAGACTAGAAAGGTGCTATACAAGTACAGTTTCATTTACCATTTACTATTTTAGGTGACAGTACACCTTGGACGGGTTGCCAGTTTATCACAGGGCTCACCCCTTTCCACCAACAAAAAGCTATTGCTAGTTCTCTGCTGGTGCTAGTGCATCTGCAACAGGGTTTAACTTGCAAATTTTCTAGGGACTACTTTTCCACAGGAGAGCCACCATAGAGCTACGTCATTACAACACTTGTGTATCTCCAACGTTAGCTATTGTTACCAAGGTTATACTAGCTCACTAGCTAGCTGTAGGTCAGCAAACATTACCCAAGAAAGCATCACTAATCTCACATCAGTGTTCTGAATGTGGAAAGTAACACTGATGTGATGTATGTTTGCTTGGGTAATGTTAGCTGACCTAGCTAGGGTTGTAGGTTATTAAAGCATACTACTAATTTCTTCCATCACTGTTACGAATGTTGAACATAACATTAAAGTTGAACGTAACATTAATGTGAGAAATGTATGCTTGCCTTGGTAATCTTGGCTGGCTAGCTAGCCAGCTAGTTCGATGTTACATTCATAGCATCTCTGTTATGTTGGTAATATTGATGTGAAAAATTATTATATAGCTAAACAGCTAATATATACATACCTGGCCCCTGCACCTGATGTCATCAGTTCTTGGTTCTAGAGGTGGCTATGGCTCAGAGGTAGAGCGGATCATCCACTAATCGGAAGGTTGGCTGTTCGATTCCTGGCTCCTATTGCTGCATGTCGAAGTGTCCTCGAGCAAGACACTGAACCCCAAATTGGTGTATGAATGATTAGTTTTCGTTCTGGGGAGCAGTTGGCACCTTGCATTGCAGCCACTGCCATCAGCGTATGTGTAAATGTGTGTGAATGGGGTGAGTGTGGCATTGCGCACTGAGTGGTCGAAAGACTAGAAAGG
>NW_023339674.1:27457008-27458121 GCF_004916995.1 Morone saxatilis
GGTTCTTTGGCTGTCAAAATGCAATGAACTTTAGTGTACTGTTGTACACAAAAATTTGTAATATGACATTGTGTGTGACCAGGCGAACTGCCATTGTTTCCTGTTACGGATGAGTTGAAACTGTGCAGCCAATGAGTACAAATCAATTGGCAGTACATCACCTCCACTGGCTCTTTCTAACTGTCATGGCGAAGGCTAAACTGACAAACTTGAAGCTTAAAAATGGTTCTCCACAAACCACAGTAGGTTCACACTTGTTTGAACTGACAACTGATGAGATACAGCAGAGCAGCATCAGTGGGCATTCCATAAGCAGTGGTGGATTAAGTTGGTCATGGGCCCCTAGGCTGCACTTTGTGTGGGCCCCTCCGTGGCCAGTATGCATTCTGCAGTGATAGTTTTGGCATCTTGGAGAATTGAAGGGGTGTCAAAATATATGCTAATTTAATCGCAAACAATCACATATATCAATATGCCTGGAAAAGACCCTAAATTAAGATATTTGAACTTGAAACATCACTGTTATTATGAAATTCACAAACAGTGGGTGGCTATGTTAAGGGGAATTATCTGTTTAAAGGAGAAATGATTTTATGAGTGAAGAGCAGTGAAGAACTGTGAGGTCACTGCTACACAGCTAGTGGATGCATGCTTGTCTGTCTTGACCAAGGCTGGACTATTAGCTTGTCAAAGGGTAACTGCTCCAGTGCCCCAGACCTTCTGGACCCCAAAGGTTTCAAGTCCCCAAGTTCACTGTATGTTCACTATAAAGAGCTCTTTTTCAGCAATACTACAAATGTGTGTGTGTGTGTGTGTGCGTAGATATATGTGCACATACTGTAGGTGTATACACTGATCAGCCATAACATTATGACCACTGACAGGTGAAATGAATAACACTGTTATCTGGTTATCGTGGCATCTGTTAGATGATATAAGGCAGCAAGTGAACATTTTCTACTTACACAAGTTAATGTGTTAGAAGCAGGAAAAATGGGCAGTGTGAGGATTTGAGCGACTTGACTTGACTTGACTTGGAGTCATCTTTGACAATAACCTCTCCTCCTTTCTCTACGGCACACCATCCAAAACCTTAAATAAACTCCAGTACAT
>NW_023339674.1:27458221-27458405 GCF_004916995.1 Morone saxatilis
GGGTGATGCTAACTTCTGGGCTGGACTACATAAATATGTCACTACTGCAGCACTGTACAAGGGCAAAAATATGAACGATCAATAGGGAGAGCCCAAATTCACATTTATTTTCCACTAGCCTCGGTTACACATTACGACATTTTTTTGGGGGGGGGGGAGAATTATAAGAATAAAGTCATAATAT
>NW_023339674.1:27458538-27460302 GCF_004916995.1 Morone saxatilis
GCTGAGGCTGCTGTTTGGTTGAGCTGGTCACATCAGATCTTGATAGTTCTATCGAAGCTTTTTTTTCATTAAAACGATAAAAAAAAATTAGTATTATTACGACTTTATTCTTGTAACATTACGACTTTATTTTCGTAATTCCCCCCCCAAAAAAAGTCTTATTCTGGTCCTAATACTCCGCCGTAACACATTGTATTTGTCTTTTTTTTATTCTCTTATGATAGTGGGGTTTTCTACATTAAGTTCTATAGCGATATAGAGTACCTTCAAATATGCCAAATTTTGTAAATGCACATTTGAATGGAAAAATGTATCACAGTGTATGTCCAGGTTTGGTCAAATGACACAGTACTTTTCCAGATACCATGCCACCTTGAGCCCTACAATGACAAATCCCAAAATAAAAATACTCACTGTGTATAGAGACAGCTACATGGAGCCTCCAAGACACAGAGGCACCCAACACCACAACATTCCCTTACCTTCCTTTTCTTAATTCATTGAGGATTAAACAAACACAGACATACAACCATCTCACGCCACAAAGACACAATCATGTGGTGCCTCCAAGACTCACACTCATCACAGCCATCCATGCTTTCCTTTTTGTCCCAACTTAGACAAACAAAGACGGACCCAACTGGTATTTTCCAGTGACTTACCTTGCAGCAGTGCCCTGCTACCCACTATTATGCCCATCAGCCAGCCTAAATGTTCCACGGCGCAAAAACCCCAAAACATACAATTACCATATTGTGTAAGAGTATATGTTAGTGAGTGTGTGTGAGTGTGGGGTGTAAATGTACTGTATCTGTGTTTGTGCACATGCATCTGCAATGTTTGAGTATGTGTGTGCCTTTGTGAGAGAGAGAGAGAGAGAGAGAGAGAGACAGAAAGAAAGAGAGAGAGAGAGCCCTGGAGCCACCCAGCTGCAGTTGATATGTTTTTCACCAATTCTGTCTCCTGTGTTTGGACTGTAGGGGAAAAGACCACCCTGGAAAAATCCCTATTTACAGCCCCCCTTTCCTCTCTCTCTCTCTCTCCCTTCTAACCACTATAATATTGAAGGTTTCCTAACCTGTGCCCTTAAGTTACAGTTCTGAATCCACCAAACACTCAATTACACTTTAAATATCTGTTAGAGGGACGTCTGCAAGTTCTCAGTGCTATATTTCTTTCAGTGTGCTGAAACACTGAGAGAGAATCAAGCTCAGCTGAACTTGAACTGGCCTTGGTGCGGCTTTAAACAGAACTGCTCCGCAGTCTGCAAAATGCTTCTCCCATGGTAGAAATAATAATAACAAGAGTTGCCGCAACATATTTGAAATAGTGATATGCAACAACATTTTGGGCAAGACAAATGACAAGCAGCAGCCAAGCTTGGCTTCAGTTCAGCACATTACATTTTTCAATATGATGCTCCATTCTAGGTTTGACAGTATAATCAGATGATAAAATATACCTAACATAACTTTAGCTTTAACTATTTTAAATAGTTTTTTTTATTTATGATTGTAGTTACATTTTCTTATTTGATCAAATCTTTGATTACATCTTTAAATATGGCAACTTTAAAAAGTCATGATAACCTGGGGTAAATATCACGTTATTCCATTGTGCAATGCATTTAAGATCAGAGCTGCCACAAAGGAGACGAGAAAGCACAAGAACTTCGGGGAAGAAGTGAAGTTAGTAACATGCATTAATGGGACATGAATGAGTGCAGAAAGAGAGAGAGAGGAAGAGAGGAGCTCAGTGCACCAT